>NC_139038.1:19160999-19405107 GCF_964662115.1 Mustela nivalis
TCAAAGAATCAAATCTGGAGATGTGTCACAATTGAGGACATTTAAAAACTATGTTCAGGCTCTGATAGCAATTTCCAAAGAGCAATTCCAGAACAGCTGGGCCACTGCCACGTAATCGGAATAGAGCTATGACCTCCGCAGGGCTCTGCCTGGAAGAAGGACCACATCCATGTGAGCACATAAATCACCAAGGTATTCGTTAGTTATCGGGCCTCATTCCATACCTACCACCCACATGTTTTGTGGTCATAACTCCTGCAGCACTTTGGGGTCCAAATTCTTATCTGAAAAATCAGGCACCCAACTGGCAGAGCCACGGCAGTGAAACTGAAAAGCCACATTACTGATCTGCATATTGGGCAACAGCTCTGTGCATGCATGGTTTCAGACCCTTTGTCACACTGGCTGCCCTATTTTCGCCTCTGGTTCCAACAAGCATTCTTTAAACGGTACTGAGGACTGTATTCTCTCCTCCTCGTGCAGTCTGAGCAGAGCAAGGAGGCAGGTGTAGCTGACCTTCTCTCCAGAGGCGACCAACCATGGTGCCCAGGCCAAGTCCAGCTCCCACACATGGCTGTCTTGCTCAATAGAAGTGTTTATTTATTTATTTTTAGAGATTTATTTATTTATTGGACAAGAGAGAGATCACAAGTAGGCAGAGAGGCAGGCAGAGAGAGAGGGAGAAGCAGGCTCCGTGCTGAGCAGAGAGTCCAATGTGGGGCTCGATCCCAGGACTCTGAGATCATGACCCGAGCCGAAGGCAGAGGCTTAACCCACTGAGCCACCCAGGCGCCCCAGCTGGGAGGCTCAGTGGGTTAAGCCTCTGCCTTCAGCTCGGGTCATGATCTCAGGGTCCTGGGATCGAGCCCCACATTGTGGGGGGTGTCCCTGTTCAATGAGGAGCCTGCTTCCCCCCTCTATCTGCCTGCCTCTCTGCCTACTTGTGATCCTCTCTCTGTCAAATGAATAAATAATTTTTTTTTAAAGTGCTATCAACACTAAAGAATTGGAAGGGAACCCATAAACTCAAGGTTTCAAACTTCCCCAACAAGACTGTAAGACCTGCCCACATTGGGTCCACTTTGCCTGGAAGGCAACTCAAACAGCCGATGCACCGCGGCCCCTGTTCCCTTCGGGTCAAGGTATGAGCTCCCACTGGCCACTGTTCCCACCTGGCCAATGAAGTGTGTGTGCTGCTGATCTCTGATCATCTCCATGATCCCCAGGCAAGCAGTTAACAGTGGCAAATGTATCTGATTTAGAGTCAGAAGGAACAACCTGACGCATTCAGCCAAAAAATCACCAATGTTCACTCACGGCACGAGATACCATGCTAGACTCTAGGGAGACAGCTGTGAGCAAGACGATTCAGATGCTGCCCTTGGAGAACTTCTAGTTTAGCAGGGAAGAAAGACTATAAACAAATCACCAACTGCTTTCCTCCCTCACACAAAGAAGTGTTTCTGAGGGAAAACAGAAAATGCCATTAAAACAAACAGAAGAAAATCTGCCTTATCCAGATCAGAGAAGCCTTATCTGATGCGGTGACATTTATTTTTTTATTACTGTTTGTTTTTTCAGAAAGGGGGATGCAGGGAACAGAGAGAGAGAGAAAGAGAGAATCTTCAGCAGGTTCCACGCCCAGCATGGAGCCCAACATGGGGCTCGATCTCACGACCCTGAGATCATGACCTGAGCCCAAATCAGGCTTAAGTAACTGAGCCACGCAGGCGCCCCTGATGCAGTGACATTTACAAGGAGACCACCAAGGGAGGCCCACAGGAGGCCTGGGAAAATGGAACAAGAGGGTGTTCTAGGGTGAGTTAGTACGAGGCACCCGGGCCCTCGAGGCAGGAAGGAGGCTGGCATGTCTTGCGAAGCTAACGACGGCTTTTTTTCCTTTTCAATACCAGAGAGGAGACCTTGGGAGGATTTTTTTTTTTTAATTTTATTTATTTATTTGACAGAGAGAGATCACAAGTAGGCAGAGAGGCAGGCAGAGAGAGAGAGAGGAAGCAGGCTCCCTGCTGAGCAGAGAGCCCGATGTGGGACTCGATCCCAGGACCCTGAGATCATGACCTGAGCTGAAGGCAGCGGCTTAATCCACTGAGCCACCCAGGCGCCCCGGGAGGATTTTATTACTGTTTCTTTCTTAAGAGCAGGTACTGGCTCCCTATCACAGCAGTCATCTTTCCAACAGACTCAGTGTTGTCGAGCAACAGATAGGTGTGGGCACCCCTGCCTGTTTTCATACACAAATGCCTGAATCCCTAGAAGAAGATGCACTTTTTTTATTCTTCCTAAAAAGACAATGAAATATATGCAAATCATAAGTCCCCAACCTCAGCAGCCTGTGACTACAAAATGAGATGATGCTCTTCTTTCATACCCAAATTATTATGGCCCCAGGCCCTCCAACTGTCTCCCAGCTGTTTCCGAGACTTTCCCTGGGCCTCCCTTGTGTCCAGAATTAGGCTTTTAGTTTCTGTTTGCTCTGAGTTTCTTGTCTTGCTGGGCCCAGCTGTCCTCGCTGGTGCCTACTGTCGATGCTTCCCTTTGCTGTGGGGAGAGGGTATGGCTATTTGGGTCCAAGGGGACGGGCCTAATAAGTCGCCACACTTGGTAGTAGAATCAGAACTCAGAAGCATTCCTAAAGCGGGAACCCCTAGCCTGCGCCCCCTCCCCCCCGAACACTGGCCGCCCCAGAGAGCCCACGCTGCTGGCATGTTTGAGGCTCCCAGCTCTTCTCGCCCCCCCATCTCCTTGGGACCAGTGGACCCCGGATGACGCAGAGCCGGAATTCTTTCCCAGGTGATCCTGAGCTAACTGCTAAAGCTCTCTGTTCTGGCTTGTGTTTTCATAAGACGGATACACTCACCAACTTCCCTGTGTCACTGGGAGGACAGGACAAGGAAATAAATGCAGAAGCGTTGGGTATGCTCTGAACAGTATCCACAGAAGCCGTGCACAGGGTGATCAGGTAATTACCATCTCGGTGATGACCAGACAACATGGGACAGTCCTCGAGGCTCGTCGGAATCCAGCCTCTAGCCCCCTCTCCAGCTACGTCACCCACCAGCGTCCTCTGGGCACCCAGTGACACACCCAGTTGGATTTCACGAGCACACGGCATTTCCTTGCGCCTCTGTGTTCCACCTATGCTGGTCCTCCACCAGGAATGCCTGTTCTCTCCTACGACCACCAGCGTAGATCTTATCACACAGGTTTCCCATTATTTGAGATGGACAGAAAATTCCACCCAAAGCGAGACAAAAAATTGGAAGTGAATTGCCAGGTGTGTGTAACCGTGCAGTCCGTGGGCGAGACTTCAAGCATGGTTTCGTCTAGAGTTCAAATGGTAGTAGCGTAGGGCAGAATTTGTCTTTATTTCCTTGATAATGATTCCATTCTTACCTCCTCCAAACCCACCACCCAACTACAACAGTTCCTACATCTCCTGCTGGTGACCATCTGGACAGGTGTTCAACGGTCCAAAAACCCAGAGGACAGTTCCAAAAGGCATTTCCTTGTCCCTGACTGGTCCAGCTTGGGTGCCAGAAGACAGAACGCTCCATCTGCACCAGCCATGCACTCCACCCTGAGGTCCATGAGCAGAGTCAATGTCATGCAAAACACAAAGACTGAGAGATGCCCCTAGCCTCATAAAGCCAAGTGCCAAATACCAGTGACAAGAAGCACAAGTACCCACACTTGGTACCCCTGTGACCATACCCTTCTGCCCTCACAGTTTGAAAAACTCCTGTTCTTCCTTCAAAACCTCGTTTTCTTAAAAAGTCTTCATCACAAGAAAAACAAGAATTGTTGTAACGAGGTGTCAGGATGAGTATTAACCAGACTTATCGTAGTAGGCACTTGGCAATGTCTGCAAAATTCAAATCATGCTGGATACCTGAAACTCACATATACGTCCATTATACCTTGACTGATGAATCATTGAACATTATATCAAAAACCAATGATGTACCTACCATACCTTAGCTAATTGAATCTAAGTATAAATAAATATATAAATAAAAACAAAACAAAACATTCAGGCAGGCTGGAAAAATGAATAAACAGACCTCATGTTGCTTTCTATGTGAGATTATGTAATATTAGAAAAGCAAACATGGTATATTCTGGATTCCATGGTACTCTACAGAAATCTCTTCCGTAAAACGGTACCCCACTGAACGATCACGTATCTGGACTGCTTGCTGGGAAAGCCTCAAGAGAAGGGCCCCAGCCTTATCTCCCTCTTGATTCCCTCCATCTAGCATGTCTGCTGGCACAGACAAAATGCTTAGGAAGAAGTGATGACTGGATGACTATCTATGTATTTTAGTCCTCAGCTTTTATATTACCTTTATCAAACTGCTGGCTATATTCATTTTGTGGTCAAACAAATCCTCCCGGATCTTATTCCCACATGTACACATTCCAAGTTGGTTTTTTTTCTTATTTGATGAAAATGCAATGCCCATGTTAAACCCGAACAGAACACTTTGCTTTAGCCTCTACTGAATTTCAGCTTATTAGAGTCCCTCAAACTCTCCCATTTGATCCTATGGTCCGGAGTCCTGATTTCATGGTGCCTCCTCATAACTATCATACTCAGCTTTGCATCATCTGCAAATCTCATCAATACGCCTTCTTGGTCCTTGTCAAATCACGGACCATGATTAAGATATCTGGTAGGGCAGAACTGAACACAGAGGACCAACGGTGACCCACAGATCATGAACGGGAGTCTCTCACCAGGTGCAAAAAGAAAGATCCATCACATTCCAGGGTTCAACGACTGGAAACACACAAAATGGTGTCTTCATCAAGTAAACACAGCACAGGCGTATCATGGAGATGCTCCATCAGTTATTCAGAAGTCAAGAGTTCTGGTGTCCCAATAACCTTGGTTTAACTTGAGTTGACATTTTTAATGTCAGAGATTTTACATAAAGGCCTCAATTTCTGGCTTTTAAAAAATCCCCAAACCTGGCAATATGGAGCCCACATTACCAAGCTGCAGCCACCAGCTGCAGTATTGAGGAACGACGTCTGCTGGTTGACCACATTCCACATCCAACCTCTTCATTTCAGTGCCTGGTCCACGAGCACTGGGAATTCACAAGCCCTGCTCTTTGGTGAATTTTCAAGACAGACCACAAACGGGTCATCTGGATGGCTCAGTCAGTTAAGGGTCCAACTCTTGGTTTTTGCTCAGGTTATGATCTCAGGGTCATGAGATTGAGCCCTGTGTCGGGTTCCGTGTTCAGCAAGGAGTTCTCTCCCTCTACCCCTCCCCCAACTCAAGTGAGCATATGTGTACTTTCTCTAAAATAAACAAACAAATCTTTAAAAAGGAAGGAAGGAAGGAAGGAAGGAAGGAAGGAAGGAAGGAAGGAAGGGAGGGAAAGAAGAAAAAGACCACCATGACAAGATTCTCAGGCACATACTGCAATCATGGCTCAGGAAGCATAGCTAACAGCCTCCACCTAAACATTCCCAGAATCAAGGAGCCCACAGCAGCAAGAGCCAACTCTGCCTTTTCTAACAGCTGATCATTAGTGCTATTTCTCATGAGAATGTGAAATGGGCGTCTCAACCCCCTTATTTTCCCATTGGTTGGGAATCTGTCCTCTGGGACCATGCTGGACCCCACAGGCCTTCTCCCGTGGTTACATCTGTATTTCAAAGGCTCTGCCTCCTATCTCCCCTGGGGTGAGACTGAGTCTTTGTATGCCCTCCAGGATGAGAGTGTGTCTTTGTCTTCCCAAGTAAATAACTTCAGGACCTTCCACCATTGTAATGGGTAATGGTTTCTAGACCCTGCCTATCAGGCTTGGTCACCCCCCCTTAACTCATGAATAATGTCTGTCAGTGTTCAGAGGGTAGAGTGGCATCAAGAGTGGATGGGGGGGGGGCGCCTGGGTGGCTCAGTGGGTTAAGCCACTGCCTTCGGCTCAGGTCATGATCTCAGGGTCCTGGGATCGAGTCCCGCATCAGGCTCTCTGCTCAGCAGGGAGCCTGCTTCCTCCTCTCTCTCTCTCTCTCTCTGCTTGCCTCTCTGCCTACTTGTGATCTCTCTCTGTCAAATAAATAAATAAAATCTTTAAAAAAAAAAAAAAAAAAAAAAAAGAGTGGATGGGGAACAGACACGTAGAAAGAAATCAAAAAGAGCTCTACCCAAGAGGGAACACTATCCTGCCAAGAATTATCAAGGAATCTCAAGGCAGCGAAGACCTCAGTAATCATCTGGCCTTTTTGAAGCTAAGAGCAAATATATCCCAGGCATTGGGAAAACCAGGTCTGACTCACCGTCCTCAGGAGCGGGCAGAAGAAACAGTAGATAGAATCCCACAGCAAATGACCTTGAGGCAAGTGCCAGAGAGTTCATAAAACAGGGCCAAGCTCCACCATGACATCTCGGATTTGCTTTCTGCCCCAAGAAACAGTGGCCATATGGATTCTCCAACTGTGCTTAACTTGGCTTCAAAAGCAAGCGAAGGTGGAAAACCAATGCAAGACCACGGTGTTTGGGATGGCGCTTCACCTGGGAAGCAATTACGGCGAGGGAGAGTGCTGGAGAATTAGGGAAACTAACCTTTTCTAATCTGCTGTCTAACAGAAACGTCTCGGCAGCCAATTGATAATGGCTGTGGCAGAGGGGCACAGGAGAAGTCTCCCTTCGCTTCCACAGAAGTAATTAAAGCCAGTTTAATGAGATTGCCCGAGAGCTGGGTGTCTGAGTACAGGAGAGGTAGACAGCAGCGTGGAGTGAGAACACGCCACTGGCTGTGAATGACCCAGAGCCTTTCTGGCAAAGTGTGGGAGACGAGGGATGCTGCACACAGACACCTGAATCCACAGAAAGGCTGTGATGGCCCACTGTGGCTAACGGGCGAGGGAAGGAGAGATGGGAAAAGATCCGTGCTGTGCGCCATCCGCACGCACTGTTCCCATCTTCGGAAGAAATGCAGCTCCTGAATCCCATGGCCGTCTACGGAACAGTGGGAGGAGCCTAAAGATTTTTTAGGCCTAGTTCTGCTTCCTAGAAGCTGTTCTATCTGGGACAAGTCCCTTCCCCTTCTTACACAGCCATGTAATGGAAAATGGAATAACATCATTATGAGCCCTGGAGGGGTGAGTGTGATCGTGCATATAATGGGTCAAGCACGTGCCTGGCTCCTGGCGGGCACGCGGGCCATCAGGTACTGTCACCAGCCACTGTTGTCCCCGGAGTCTCAGGCTCCTCATCCAGGTAAGGGATTGAGAGCATCCCATAGCAGGACCTGACGTTCAGAGAATGGAGGTCGGAACTGCCACGCCCAAGAGGGCAGAGAAACAAAAATGGCAGCTCCTATTCTTTGTCTGGGCAAAAACAGACAAACAAAGAAACCCCTGCAGACAGGACATTAGCAAAAGCATGCACAGGTGGAAAACCGCCTGACAGAACACACACCCTGCCCTTTGCGGGGATGGGGGCGGCGAGGCTGGATTAGGGGAATGAACTTTCAGTACGGGCGTACCTCGTGTTCCATAGTGCGCTGCCCTCGGTACGAACATTTCCACAGACTAAAGGTCGGTGGCCACCCTGGATCAAGCAGGTCCCTCAGTGCTATTTTCCCAAGAGCACGTGCTCACGTCAGTTCCGTGTCCCATTTCAGTAACTCTCCCAGCACTTCAAACTTCTTGGTCATGATTCTACTCGCTGGGGTGATCTGTGATCCTTGATCACAACTCACCAAGAGCTCCAATGATGGCTATGATTTTTTTTAGCATGAAATCTTTTTTTCTCATTAAGGTATGTAATGTTATTTTTTATTTTTTTAGACATAATGCTATAGTACACTTCCTAAGCTACCATACAGCGTAAACATAATGTTGATGGGCACTGGGAAGCCAAAGGAATCCTCTGGGTCGCTTTATGGCAATGTTCGCATCATTGCCGTGGTCTGGAAGCAAACCCGCGCCATCTCCTAGGTGCGCCTGTACAGTGTATTGTTGCTTCCTTCCTTTCAAAATCCTCTACTACAGGAAAACGCAGCCTTTGGGGATGCTTCCAACAGAGTTGTTTCCCCACAACCTACCCGCTGGAAGCGGTGAGGCAGCACTCTTGCCATGCTAGCTCTAAGAGATAGAAAGCCCTGAAGGGAAAGCTACAGCAGTCAGGGGTGCTGGCAGCCCCCCGACAGAACCATATGGCTTGCTACACGTTGCACATAAATTACCTTTTGGCACCGAGCTAGACAAAAGAACATCGGCTAATTCTGCATCTTCCTAGAGCCTCCCTCCCTGCAACGCCGTTTGCCACCAAACAGAATCTATCTGCATATGCCTGTGCCAACCGCATCCTGGTCAGCCGCCCCATGATTTAAGATCAGCTACTCCTGGTCTCCACACTACATAATGAAGTCAGTCACATTTTATTGCCAAATGGCCTTGGTAATGCCTCTGTAACAGCCCATCAAAGGTGCGTTTGCTTTTGGAAATAAAGAACGAATTTGAATCGCACCAAGATAAACTCGTGACTGGGTCAATACATCGAATGGTTATCGTTGGTGCCCAGCACTTCATCTATTTTTAGGCCTTGTTCCTGCAAGGAAATCAAAGTGTACTACCTGACTGGATAAAAGCCCCAGGCCTGAGGGAGAGGAGGAACAGTTGTGAACTGTTTTCTGTGGGGTTGGGGAGCAGAGGAGGCAAGGGTTCCCCGCTGGTAGGGATGCGGGGCAGTGGGGGCAAGCAGAAGAAGGAAAAACCACTTGCTCTGGAACCAACTTTGCATTTTAAAAGGCACTTAGTTTCACCGGCGATGCTCAATCCTCTAAGAGTTTTGAGCGATTAGCCTCATTTTATATAAGGGGAGAGACTGAGGACCAGCGGTGGAAGAGAGCTTTGATAGACCACATGGATTCTGGATCTTAGATGAGAACCGTTTTTCTGGTTCTCTCTCCTTACAGACACATAGAAAAGTCACACTCCCCTGCCCTTTTGGAGTGAGGTGTGACCCATGACCCATTCTGGATCACAGAGAATGAGCCAAAGGGAAGGGCATCACCTCCATCCAAAGCTCCGAGAGCCAGAGTCCAACTCACGACTTTCTCTGAGCTGTGACGAAACCAGGCTCCCAGATGGTGGCTGTCCCAGGAGCCTTGGTCCTTGAGTGAGAAGACAGGGACCTCCAGCTGAGCCATAATGGACACAGAGCAAACATGAGAAATACTGCTTGGCTGTCTCCTACCCCCGGGACCTGGGTGCTCTTTGTTACTGAGGCATCAACTAGCCCATCCTGACTCTCGGCCCCAGTGCCAGGTTTTTTACCTCCTCAGTGAAGCCAGAATGTGAGTTCAGGTCTCCCAAATCCAAGGTCACAGTTTTGCTCTGGCCCTCCTTCTTCCATTAGGAGTTTCCCAATTTTTTTTTTTTTTTTTCAATCTCTATTTTGCAGGAGATTACATTTTGGAGAAGTCACTTGTCTGAAGACTCAGCGACAGCAAGTAGCCTCCTGATGTCTACCTTAGAATCAGAGCTCGCCTGAGCTTCCTTTCCTTCCCCTTCCTGCTCCTTGCCCTGCAGGAAATCACACCGTCTAGTGATGAGTAGTACCAGCTGTGAAGGCGGCCTACCTGGGTCCAAAGGACCTGGAGAGAACATCTTACACCATTCCTCATCAGAAGCAGGTGACATCACTAGTAATGGCGCCTTCTTCCTGGGATGCTGGCGACACATGCAAACGTGCTCAACACAGCTTGTGGCACATGGTAAGTACACAGTGCTTGCTCACCATCGTGACCCCCCCTTCAACGCTGCCTCAGTACCACAGGGTACACAGCCTTCCTCGCACACTGCGACCACGAGCTCCCTTCTCCCACGGCGTCCACCCACCTGCACCACTGAGATGCCAGCACGCTTGCTCTGAACCTCAACAAAAGCAGGCGGGGGACCCCGCTTGCAAGAAGCACCCTGGGGTAACCCAAACACATGACTTCAGACTTTATCCTCTGTTGCTCGCTCGCCCTCACCAACTATCGTCATCTGTCTTAACAACTGTTTGCATCATTTCCACATCTCGAAGAACTTTCCTTTTTCCTCCATTTCTATCACATATTTACCGGGCAACCTGCCACTGTCGGGACCGGTGCTCGGCAGCCAAAAAGGAAACAGTGATTCAGACAGAGTGGCAAAAGGACGAGGACCCACAGGAGAGCAAATCTGAAACACTCTGACCAGCGTCTGTGAGGGAGGAGGTTTAGGGTGTTGTGGGGGCGTATGACTCTCTATGGGAAACATTTATTGAGTACCTAGGCTGTGCCTGCTGTTTTGCTCAACACTGCAGACACTGGCAGAAAGGCCAGGCACTGCATATCCTCACATCTGCACCAGCATCTGTTCTCCCTACTTACACCCAGTCTACACAGCTTCGGCATGGCCGACTCTGCTCTGTGAATCTGACAATAGCCTGGTAATCAAAGCTCACCAATGGGAGTCTGGCCCCCATCACTGATTTGGGAGCAGTCATGCAGTCCAAGTTGTCCACTGAAGATTAGAGTCTGGCCATCTAGACATTTGCTGGAGCCATTGCAAAAGAGGTATGTCATTTTGCTGGGATTCCTATAATAGTAAGATACACACCCAGAGTAACCCATGGATCTTTAGGAAGGACCAGGCTGAGGAGGAAATCAGCAGACAGAAAAGGGAGAGGAGAGATGGAGAAAGAAAGATTTCTATTAACATCTTCTCAGCTACTCACACTGAATGAAACTGGATCTAGCTGTACCTGAAGACATCATACCTTGAACTTTTCTAGTTAACACTGAATACATTTTTGCCTAAGCCAGTCTGACTGGGTTTCTGTCACTTGCAAACCACAGAATACTAAGGCACAGGAGGAGGACATAGGAAGCTCTATGAAGAGAGAAAAGTATTTCCCAGACTAGAACTTAGCCACTTGTATAACAGGTCTGGAAACCGAATTTCACTTTGTAGCACGTAGCAGGAGGACCAGGAGGAGGCAGAGCTGACCTGGCAAGGTCTGTGGGAAGTTAAAACCCTGCCCCCTGCCCCAGGCCCCATCCAGAAACACGGACACTCTTGAGCTACAGCTGCGGCACCCTGGCTTTGCAAATGTTGCCAAAGAGAGGCATGCTCTTGGCCCCTTCGTTGTCTGAGGCTATTTCTTTTTCTCCCTTCCCTGGTGCAAACCTTCTAGGTGATCACCTTGGCCAAGCCACTGAGATTTTAGTCCTGCAAACAGATCTCCCCAGTCGTTCCCTGCAATGAGTCCAAGTCGCCTGGGACATGTGGCCTCAGAGAAAGCCAAGGCACAATGGCTCTAGGGCGCCCCTGTCTCTGGCTTCATGTGGGGCAAGGGGTCCAGGCAGGGGCCACCACCGTGGAGGGCTGCAGTTTGAGATTAAAAGGCAGAAACCCTGGAGTATAGTCTTGGCTCCTTATGTGCGCCCGTGAAGATGACCTTTAACCTTCCTGAGACTGCTTCCTCACCTGTCATCTGCCAAACAGGGCTGTTTTCACCATCTCCCACCCTTCTAGTCCATTCACACTTCTCTCCTTTCACTGCTCCTGACTTTTACTTTGCTCAGACACAACATAAACCCTCCCACGCTGCCCACCTCCACTGTGGCATCCCCTCTGCACTTGACCTCCTGAGGTCTTTAGCCTTCGTGGCTCCAGGCAGAACAGGCTTGGACTGGACCGAGTCTGGAAACTCAGGGACACTTGTGCCCCAGGGTGGGAATGCTACAGGAGAGGGTCTGGGGAACAGCACTTGGGCCCTGGAACACTAGGCCAAGAACCTCCCAGGAAGCAGAAGGAAGAACAATTTCTGCAGCCAAGTTCGTAAGGAGATTGTCTAGGGAGACCACAGAAGTCAGCCCAAGGAGGTCCCATGAATCCTTGGCACATGGGCTGGGGATATGGATGGCATTATTTGAAAATCTCCTATTCAGGATTCTGCATCCATATTATAATGGAGGCTCTTTTTATTGTTATTTTGTTTGCGATTTTTGCTTTTGTCTGGTGTCAGCCCTGGTATGACTGATCCCTTGCACCTGTAGGACCCCAGTCTCCAGACCCAAAATAGTAAAATAAAATGTGTGGACTTTCTCAAGATTTGGAATGGGATTCCTTTACTAAGCTGATAAATGTTTCCACAGCGCAAGCAGACATTTGCCGAAAGGCATGTTTTTGCAAGGTGAACCTGCACGTTATTGGTGGTTGGTGGTCAGTGGGCAACAGAACAGAGGATGAAAAGTGGGCTGTTGTGCAATTTTTCCAAAGACAGGGTGCTGTGGAGGTAGGTTAAGCTCTGAATCCTGGTGGGGAGAGAGGTCTCCCACTGACAAAGTGCATAGCCGTGGCACACGCATAGCAAAGGCCTCAGTGTCCAGGGGAAGCTGTGTTTGAAGGTGGACACCCCACCTGGAGAGCAGGAAACAGCAGGAGAAGTATCCATGGCCCACAGGAACATGGCACGGAAGAGGCAAATTAAAGGCTTGGGAGCCAAAGCCAGAGGTGGCAAACTGCTAGTCTGTGGACCAAAGCTGTTTGTTCCACATGTTTCTAACGAAGCAGGACAGGGGCTCTGTCTATTCTATTCAGTTCTATCCTCAGCTCCTCCAGCAGGCCTGGCACCCAGTGAGCACCCAATAAACACGGATGGAAGACCAGCTGGGGGAAATCACATGATTTTCAATCAACAGCCAGATTTCCGGCTTCTTTTTTAAACTCCGAAGAAATAAGAAAACAAAGAGCTGGAGCTGAGGAGCAGCGGTCCGCTGACCACAGGAGCTGTTCTCTCCTCGTTACCACAGTCCCCACCACCCCTACTGCCTCACACCGGACTCGCTTCATCCTATGCATCACCTGCCAGCGTGGGGGCATTCAAGTCTGTTCGCCATGACCTAAGCCCTTGTGAGAATTTTCCAGGTGAAGTCTGCTCTGGTCCCTGAGAAGAGTGCAGCCAGAGTCTGGGTTATCCCTCAGACTACTAATGTCTAGAAGCATCTTTTCCAAGTAGCTGGGCCTCACTTCTGCCAGTGTCTATGGGTCACAGAAGGTCAAAATGTCACAAACCCAGCCCACCTTTCACTCTTCCTTTGCTGCTAACATTTCAAAACCGTACAACATGAATCCGAAAGAATCCAGTACAGTTGTTCTAGTAAGCTCTCAGGCAGGATTTTTTCCCCCTAAAATGCTTTACAAATGTTAAGTTTGTTATTATTACCTCATATTCCACTGGGCCATTGCCTGCAAGGAATCAATGAGGAAGGAAAGCCTGCAGTTGGTTTAGCTGATCGGGAAAATCCAATGATTTCACACTAAATTAGTCAAAGACCTTTAAGAGCTCTAGATGGTCCCACCCCTTTCAGAGGGGCCCCCAAAGGAATGTTCTGGGGGGCACCCACTGACCACATCACAAGTTAGAGCCTAAAAGGCACAGATCTATCGTGATCCCAGAAAATTCCTGAAAACTCCTGAGGTAAGAGTCCTGTGGACACACTGTCCATGGCTCGGAGGCAGAGCAGTGTTGTGGTTTAGAGAATGGACTTCTTGACTAAACAGAACCAAGTTTGAGGCCTGGCTCTGTCACTTACTTTCTGAAAGTTCTTAGCCTCCCTTAGCCTCAGTGTCCATCTCTGCAAATGCCAAGAATAATAGTGTTTCGGGCAGCTGGGTGGCTTGGTTGGTTTTGCGTCTGCCTTCAGCTGAGGCCACGATCCCAAGGTCCTGGGATGGAGCCCCGCATTGGGCTCCCTGATCAGTGGGGAGCCTGCTTCTCCCTCTCTCTCTCTGTCCTTCCTCTGGTTCGTGCTCGGTCTCTCTCACTCATTCTCTCAAATAAATAAAAATGTTGTGTTTTTTTTAATAAAACATATGCATTTAATGGGGTGCCTGGGTGGCTCAGTCAGTTAAGCATCTGACCCTTAGTTTCAGTATACACACAAGCAACAATTACCAGATCATTCTGCAAGCACACACAAAAGATGTCAGAAGTCTAGAGGACAGAATGACTTTGCCAGGAGTCTAGAATTCACAGAGAAGGCAAAGTTACAGAGGTGGAGAGTGGATTAGTGGTTGCCTGGCTTGAGAGTGGGAATGGAGATGTAACTTCCAAAGAGCATGAAAGATCCTTCTGGAGAGAAGGAAATGCTCTACACCGGACTGTGCCGATGGTCGCGCGACTAGGTAAATTTGCTAAAAATCAATGAGTTGGTACGCTTAAAACAAGTGAATTTTAAAGACTGTAAATCACCTCTCAATAAATATCAAGAATTTAAAATTATTCACAGAAGCAGTATCATTTAAGCTAAGCCTCCTGAATGGCAGAATTCACTAGATAAGGAGGAAGGGCTTGGTCTCCGCAGGGATGGAGGGCACCCGTGTAGGAGCAAAGTCAGGGCGGGCAGAAGCTACATCCTCAGGAACCAGCTCTGCGGCAGGGGGAAGGAGACACGGCTTAAAAGGCTGGGGACACATTCCACCCACTGTGGACACACGGACTCCAGGACAGAAAGCTTCCCTGGGACAGGCACCCAGTTGTACTACCCCCACTGAGCGATGCCCTGCCCCTGCTAGGATGCACTGTATCTCCCATGCTAATGGTGGGCTTTAGCTTTGCAAAATAAATCCAAGCTCACTCTTAGAAAACAGAAATCCCCTCATAGGACATAAGAGCAGAGCCAAGCATTTGATTTCTCTGAGGTTTTCCCCGTGGAAGCCTCCCCTTCACTGGTACTTAGGGGATTTGTAGCTTCTTTGCGGAAAAGGTACGAGGTTTCTGTGCTTAATCCCCAGATCCTAAGAGTTTGGGCTGCATTCTGTTTATATTTCAAGAGCGGCGTGGTGTCATCCGTGACACTGAGCTTCAGCTCTCCGTGCAGGGAGCAAGCTGGAGAAATCAAGATGCTCGGGAAGCTTTTAAAGATGACAAAGCGAAGGCCAGAGCAGCGCGATTCGGGCCAGACCATGGTTTCCCTTCTAGCTGGGCCACCTGCCACCCTAACAGGCAGACCCACACTCTGGACCTCCAGTTAGATTCCTGGTCCGAGCTGGGCCGTTGAGATGATTTCCCCAAAGGATTCAGAACTGAGCCAGGGCATGTTCATTATTCCAGGCCGGTCAGTGGACCTGCATTCGTGTGGAACTGGGAGCCATGTATATTCTGAAGCATTGACATCTGGTCCAGAAAGAGTAACAGACAGACCTCCCCACACCCTCTTAAAAAAAAAAAAAAAAATTTATCTGAAAGAGAGAGAGAGAGAGAGAGAGATCGGCAGGGGAGGGGAGGAGGAGGGGCAGAGGGAGAAGCAATTTCCCATTGAGCAGGGAGCCGGACGCAGGGCTGGACCCCAGGGCCCGGAGATCATGACCTGAACCAAAAGCAGACCCTTAACCGACGGAGCCACCCAGGCACCCTTTCCCCTTCCAACCTGATTACTGTCTGGTTTCTGGCTCTAGTTCCCTGTGAGGCTGGGCTCACCTCATGATACCCTTGGGATTTATCAGATGCTCGGTATGCTTCCAGTAAAATCCTGTATTTTGCTCAAACATGTTGAAAATGGATTCCTTTCCTTGGAATCACAGTGTCCTCATCGAGTCAGAGAGGGGCTTCCCCAAATCACCATGCAAGACTGACACCAGAACCCTCCTCTCCTGCCCGACCAGGGACCTTCATGTTCATTAGCCAAGATGGCGGAGATGAGTCGCTCATCGGTCTGGGCACTTAGAATTCACACCAGAGTTTCCAGAAGCCAGTCAACTTCAAGCCCAACCTGAGAAGGGGGACTGCATTTTCTAAAAGAGGGAAAGACTGTAGCTGGAAATCACAAATACAAAGACCAACCAAGAGAAGCAAGTGGGGATCATATTCATAAGACTTAACAGCCATTGCAACAATTTTGGTTTTGCTCAAAGAGGGTGACAGGAAATGGGATGAAACGCGTACAGCCCAGAACAACGCCTAGTACAACATACCTGCTACTTACTATTAGACAGTGATCATCAGCATTACCCCGAGGATAACGGAAAGCACTGGGATGACGGGGAGGAGGGGGTGTGCAACATCACTTTTAGATTTTGAAAGGTCCCCCTGGATGTGGGAGTGCAGAATGGATCGGTCAGCAGCCACTGAGCTGAGATAGTGCTTACTAGAAGAAAACGCAAGTTGCACGTGTTTAATGTGAGCTGAATGTGAGCCACCCAAGTGAAGATGTCAAGTAAGCATTTGATGTTGACCTCTGAAGCTTGCAAGAGAAACCTAAAAGAAAACATTCAGTCATCATTGTTCCAAAGTTGAAGCCATGGGTAGACATGAGATGCCCCAGGAGGGTGGTCCAGGGTCACATTCCCCCAGAAAGCCAATGGGATCTACTTAAGCATAATGGATGCGACCGCCCACCCAGAGAGCCCTCCCTATGCCTCAAACATCAGCTCAATAAATATTTACTTATTGAACAAACAGATCAATCCATCAATTCATGAGCAGGACCGAAAAGCTAGAGTTGTATACCGGATCCTCCTGGGCAGGCAGGGAGAGGGAAAAGGAGCCTTCAACCAGCTTTTCTTCCTGATTTCTAGACTCTGATGATCATATGTATTTTATAATTTGTGAGAAAGAACATAGGGCCAGAAGCTGCAGGTTAAAAAAAAAAACGAAAAGAAAAGAAACCACAAGACATTGTGAAAGCCTCCTTCCTAAATAGATGAATGAAACACTTAATTTAGTTACAGAGATCTGCTCATAGACTCTGCTACCCACAGATCTTCCTCTTTGATAGAGGCCATGAGTTCACTGGCGAGAACTCCCTTGTAGAGCCCCTGGAAGCCCTGAAGAGCCACCACGCCCTGAGCTTTCCTGCAGGGACACTGAGATAGAGAAAAGAGTCAGGCAAGTCAGGCTGCTAGCAGGCGTTCATAGGATAAGACAGCAGGATACAGCCTTGAGGACAGTGAGCCTCTTCCAACTTGGGATCTCCCTCCCAGGCAAAAAGCTCTCAAGGAACCCTGCCACCTCGTCAGAGTAAGTTCCAGAAAAGAGAAAACTGAATCTGAAGAGTCGTTCTAGAAAGCCTCGCTTGCAATTCTTTCCGTGTCTTCATTTATGCACAAAGGGGGTGAACCCTGGAAAAATCGAGGGCAGTAAGAGCCAGGCTGGTGAACTTGGTGTAGTGGAATCCGAAAGCCTCACTCTCAGGGCACCTTCTCTGCTCATCGAGCAACTGGGTTTTTATCAGGAAAGGCTTTATGACGTTCCCGATGCTGCCGCCCCAAGAGGGCCCTATTCAGAAGAAAAGTGACCAGTGCCTTGGCTTCCGTGCTCACTGAGAGGACCAGCATGAGACCCGCCGGCCAAGGGCGGAACCTCTATATGGCAGAGGTTCTTAAATTTTAATGTGCGAAACAATCCTCTAAAAAGCTTGTTAAAATTCAGTTTTCTGGGACCTGTGCGCACAGACTGGAATTCAACAGGTTGGTCTGAAGCCCACCCATGCTTTGCTAATGCTGCTGATGCCCAGGGCGGGGGCAAGCATCTTGCTTAACACCTATCAGCTCTACGGGGGGAGGTCTTGGAGAGACGTTCAGGTACCCAGCATACACCCAGACCAGCACCAGCCCATAGTTGTGGCTCAATTCATCTGTGTTAGATAAACCACCCTCTCTTGAGGAGTTTCAATACTTAGAGACAGCCAGGGAGCTGATAAAGAGAAAGCACAGAGATGTGAAGAGAAAGGGCCATGGGAAGAAGCCATGAGGCACCCAAAGGCATGAGGCTCGCAGGAGTCATGGGTGTTGTCAAAACTAAGAAAGAAGACACAAGTGAATCAGGCATATCCCAGAGTAGTGGGGCAGCAGAGGCTGAGATCCAGAGCTTCTGCACTTCCAAAGAGCTGGAAGAGGCCCCCCAAATCTCTCCTATTGGTGAGGTGACAAGAGCACCAGATTACATGAGTCTCTGGTTTCTGGATAATCCTTCAGTCTCCGTGGGGAATGTCACACCACGGCCGGCCTGCCTTCTTTGTCCACGTGTCCTCACTGCTCTCCCATTCTGGGAATGACAGAACGGCTCCCCATGGCCAGAAAAGGCCTAATATCAACCCAACACAGGCCAGGACACCTGGACGCAAAACCAGATTTGGGGACCTCGATCTTGGCCAGCAAGGAAAAATCATTTCAAATCTCAGTTGAAACAGAAGCAGGAGGAACAAACCTGATGAGACATCTGATGGACAAACACTCCAGGGCCAGAGAACCACCAGCGTAAAAGAAGATCCTGGGGTCAGAGCGCCAGGAGCATCTGGGGACCAGCAAGGAGACTAGTGCATCTGAAAAAGGATGAGTATAGCGAGCCCGGCAGGCGATGGGCGCCAAAGAGGATTTGACTACAAAGCGAGACTGCTGACCCCGGGGGGCTCGACGGGTCGGGATAGTAAAGAACATGGCTCTCGTGGAGCCACATAAGGCAGAGTCGAGTGTGGGAGCGAAGAGGGCAGAGTACAGCGATCTGCATGGCCATCTGGCTGCTTTCTTTAAATCACAGGCAAGGGGCAGCGGAGGCTTCGACTCTGGTGTGCTGGTGGAGAGGAGAATCTTATCATCAAACTGACCTCAGAAACCAGCTGCTAATGTCAGAAATCAAAGAAAGTGGAGCGCCAGGAGGCACAGACCCTTGAGAACACCCAGAGCTGAAGACGGGTCCACACTGTCGGCTTCATAGATGCTTAGCCCATGGCTTCCCCGATACCTTAGTGAGGGGGAAATGAGCTTTTCCCCCCGGTCCCCTGTACGGATGAACCAAGCAGGGGTCAGAAGCACTGACCCTCCCCGCCAAACACAGCTCAACACCTGCATATAACTTTTGTCTCCCCTAAAATTTAACTAACAGCCTACTGTTGGCTGACTACAAGCCTTGCTGATCACAGAAACAGTGGATGAACACGTATTTTATGTTATTTGTATTATATACAGTCTTACAATAAAGTAAGCTAGAAAAACGAAAACATTATTAAGAAAATCCTAAGGAAGGGAAAATAATTTACACTACTGTTCCGTGTTTACTGAAAAAATCAACAAAGAAGTGGACTCACGCAGCTCAAACCCACATTGGTTCACGCGTGGACTGCTGATGCAAACTCTTCGGAAGACCGCTTTATTACTGAACGTAACCCCCTCCTTCCTTTCATTCTTCGACTTCCTCAAACACGTATTCCTTCTCTATCAGTCTCATGAAATTATTCCCAAACCCAGCGGACAGCTTTAAGGTTCCGTGTCACTAGACCTCCAGCAGCACTGCAAGCATTCCAGGCATGACTGACTCTACGCTATCTTTCTGAACACCATCTTCTCTTGGCTCTGGCGGCACCAGCCTTCCTAAGTCTTCCCTAAATCATTTCACCACTCTTCCTTGGTCTCCTAACCCTGGTCCTCTGCTTCCCCGTACCACGCTGGAATTTGCCAAGGCTCAGACCTGGACCTTTTCTCTTCTTACTCCATCCATATTACCCACCTGCCCGATGGTGTGAGCCCCCGTGCTTGCAAGACCAGCTGTGGCCAGAGACTCCCCAAATTAACCTATGTCCTGACCTCAGACGGATACCTTTAACTGCGTTCTCAACGAGTCTGTGTGTGTCTAAGAGGCTCTCAGACTCACACACCCGAACAGAATTCTCGAGGTCTTCCCTCACCCCCAAACATATCCTGCCTTCTCTAGTTCATTCCTGTAATGATAACTTTAAAATGTGTTTTCAGGGGCGCCTGGGTGGCTCAGTGGGTTAAGGCCTCTACCTTCAGCTCAGGTCATGTTCTCAGGGTCCTGGGATCGAGTCCTGCATCGGGCTCTCTGCTCAGCAAGGAGCCTGCTTCCCCCTCTCTCTCTGCCTGCCTCTGCCTACTTGTGATCTCTCTCTGTCAAATAAATAAATAAAATCTTTAAAATAAAAAAAAATAAA
The DNA here is from genome assembly GCF_964662115.1 of Mustela nivalis. Lineage (NCBI taxonomy): Eukaryota > Metazoa > Chordata > Mammalia > Carnivora > Mustelidae > Mustela > Mustela nivalis. The sequence goes on from NC_139038.1 coordinate 19,180,964, forward strand.
TAGATAGATAGATAAATAGAGATAATAAAATGTGTTTTCAACCTTTAGCAATCATAGAATTCTTGGGGGAAAAAAAAGGTCAGGATATGTTAATGTGGCGCCCCGATTCCCACAGAGTTAAAGTCAGTTCTAGGAAGCTCAAGCAGGTGCCAGTCTTCAAAGCCCAGGCTGGCTCACGTCATACAAATATATCACCGACATGAACCCCACAGGCCTTAGATCCGGATAGAACCCCCACACCAACCTCCCCTTGGACCTTGCTCAGAGCCACCCACACTGGCCTGACCCTCACTGCATAAATGAGGCAGGCTCTTTCCTGCCTCTGCCGGGAAGACAGGTAGCCCCCACTGCTACCAAGCTGTCCCGACTCATCCTGCCGATTTCAGTCCAACGTCACTTCGTTGGCCTCATCCTCAGCGGCCATGAAAACTGTCCTTCAGAGCTCTCCCTACAATTTCCAGTTCTGCTCCTGTGTTCTTACTGGTTCAGTGCCTCCCGCCCTCACTCAGGCTGCCAACCCCGAAGTCCATTCCCCTCATCTACGCCCGCACTGCCTGGCACACAGTCAATATCCAACAGATGCTGGTTGTGGGGTCGAAAGAATGAATGCTGTCTACGCTACAATATGCTGAGGTTCAGTGTCCTCATCTGTAATAGGACAATGAGATTTTCCAGTCTTTGACAGAATAAATAAAACCATGAAGGAACATACAATTTTATGACATTTTTATTCTCCAAGAGAGAAAGACTCTTCTATGCACATTTGTATCATCAGCACCTGGTATAAAGTTACTAGCCACCAAATGTGTGTTGGACTGAATCGCTATTACGATCTGTCTGCAGAGAGGGAAAACCAGAGCTGATGTCCGTTCCCCAGTCCACAATTACTGCTCCTACCCATCCGTCTCAGGAAGATCCTCTGACCTGATCACAGGTGTGGAAATCTCACAGTGAGCATCTTTGGGCTAAATCAATAAATTCATGGCCTAGAGCCCAGTTTTTTGGGAGTTGTTTTGTTGGTTGGGTTTTTTTTGGTGGTTGTTTCGTTTTGTTTTGCCCCGACCAAGTTTCTGTCTCATACCAGTTTTGTTTTTTTGAAAGGTGTGTGTAGTTTGTCAATAAAGGTGATGCTCGGGGCGCCTGGGTGGCTCAGTGGGTTAAGCCTCTGCCTTAGGCTCAGGTCATGATCCCCGGGTCGTGGGATCGAGCCCCACATCGGGCTCTCTGCTCAGCAGGGAACCTGTTTCCCCCTCTCTCTCTGCGTGCCTCTCCGTCTACTTGTGATTTCTCTCTCTCTGTCAAATAAATAAAATCTTTTAAAAAAAGAATTTTTTTTTTTAAAATAAAATGAAATAAAATAAAGGTGATGCTCATCGCTTGAAGGTTTGGTGAGCAAGAAAACAGGGGCAGATGATAGAAGTCTGCCTCCACCCAAAATCAAGTATTTATTTTATCCGTACAGCACAGCTGGAAGTGACGGTGTATGATGGTGAGGAGGGAGGCCCAAAGCCGGCCTGGCGGGGGTGGGGGAGGGCGGTGGTCCGTGTAAGTCTCCTCCTGTTTGTCTAAAAGGCTCTGAATATCATCCCCACGATTCTGCAACGCACGTGGGATTGTGACCCACATGAATTCTGTGTACTGTCTATCTGTGGCTCCCCTGTCCCGTTTTCACGCTGCTGTGTTTGGGGAAAGTGAGAACAGAGCGCATGTGTACCGAACCTCTGCTAAGTGCCAGAATAACACATCCTCACAACCACCGACTTAACCCCACTTAGAAGGCACCGTTAGCCCATTTCAGAGACACAGAAATTGAGGTTCGAGTGGATTCGCTTGCGAATCATGACACTAGCAAGCCGTGGAAGGCAAGTCCACCCGCACTCACGGACGAACACAAAGAAGACAGCCCAACAAAGCAAGTAGTAAACCGGACCCTCAGTAAGTGTCAGAGTCTACACGGTGGCACAGAGCGGTAAATTTCTGCTCTGGCCACATCTCGACACACAGCATGATAACACTGCAGGAACAAGAGGTCCCGAATCAGATGAGGACTTGAATTCTTTCTCTGCTGCGGTGAGCTGTGGGACGCCAGGCTCTGCTAAGCTTCTCCGGATCTGGTCAGGCCGGCATGTGCTCTCCAGCCTATGGACGACGCACAAGAAACGACGGCTTTGCGTCCCCCCACGCCCGCACCCTTCGTCCCAACCCAGTCTGATGGCCATCCTAAGAAAAACAACAAACATCAGTCATCTTCTCTCTCTCTCGCCTTTCCTTTAACATGCCAGGCACCCAGCTAAGCCCTTCAGATGCCATATTTTCACTGAACACCAAATCTTTCTTTCTCCCAGGTCATGGCACTGGGTTTGGGAGAGGACACAGAGCTCCCCCAATCTTAGTAACGGGGCCAGGACTCTGCCTCGAACCCAGCCTATTTGCTGCTAAAGCTCAAGTCACCAACCACTGGGCAACACTGCTTTCCTCCCTACATGCCAAAACAGTAAACACCAAGAAAAGAATAAGCTGCCTCTGCTCACTCACTGCTTTTTGCAATAACATTCCCTAACCTGGCATTGTGTGTTCATGCATAATCACCAGGAAAATATAAAGGCAGAAAGGTCGAGAAACAGTCGCTCAGGTCAGGTACACACCAGCCAGCCCCATCTGATAGGACAACGGACAGGAAATTACTAGAAGTCCAATATCATCTGTGGGAGTCCACTCTGGGGACTGTTTTACCTTAAATGCATTCCTAGAACTCCACACCCATCCACAGATGTTAAGGGTTTGTTATTTGCATGACAGGCCTGTGTTTTCCTCAACACCACCTTGTGTGCACCTCAAGAATGGGGGGGCAGGTCAAGAAGGAGAGGGAAGAGGCAGGTCACTTTATTATTTTTAAAACAGAATTTCTAAGCAGGTGTGTTTGTGTTTCTTACCTTAGGCCAGGCGCCTCTCCTTGCTGTTGCTTCAGAGAAGAGCAGCAGCATCGATCTGGCTCAGAGGTGATGCTCTTCAACAGAACCCATTCCAGGAATCTTGGGGGCTACTGAGTATTTGAAGGGTCTGGGCTTCCGTGAAGAGAATGCAAAAAAGAGAATGAAGCGCTTCCTGCTTGCGAGCAGTGGTTCTCCACCGCGAGCTATTCTGCACCCCTGCAGACAGCTGCCAACATCTGCACTTGTTCTTGGCTGCTGTGGCTGGGGAGGCTCCCGGCACCCGGTGGGGAGATGCTACTGATTAACCGACGATGCACCCCGTGGGACGGCTGGCCCACCCCTACCCCAACACACGCGCACACACACACACACAGTCACAGGAAAGAATTCTTTTTCAACAGTGTCAATAGTGCCAAGGTTAAGAAGCCCTGCTTTTGAAGGCGTAACTCTGGTTTCAAATTTTTTTTTTTTTTTTAAATTTCATCTTTGGAAAAGCAAATTATGGAGTGTCAGCCTGCCAGTGAAATGATCTTTCTAAAACATACTCCTTCAGAGTCTTTCCTAAGTGAGCCTTCGTGGCTCCCGGTCCCTTCCAGAGCTGCCTGAAGCCTTCCGCACAGCACACAGGAATGTCCAGCACCCCGGACTGGGGACGCTCGCCTTGTCCTCCCGACCGCTCTCAGACCCAATCATGCTGGACTTCCTGTGTCACCCAGACCAGCCCTGAAGCCGCACAGTCTCGTCGCTCAGCCGGTAAGCCTTTCCTGCCTTCACGACCTTGCAAAACGCTCAGTATCCCCCAAGGCTCCGTCGGTCACCCTCTTCACCTTTCTGGAAACCCTTTCTGCTCAGAGTAAGGCTCAGGCAGCAACGGCAACAGCATCACCTGGGAGTTTATTAGAAAAACAGGATCTCTAGGCCTCGCCACCGACTCAGGGCATCGGAATCTGCCTTTCAAGACCCCAGAACCTGCGTTTGTCCGGGGAAGCGCTAAGAATTCTTGTCACTAAGGGAGCTTCCGCTCCCAGAAAGAGACTCCAAGACTCACAGATGATTTCCTGTACAGCAACTGTGTGTATGTCTCGCTCTCCACTTTGTGACCCTGATCTGCAGAAGGATGATATTTTATTTATGTGTATCACTGGCATCAAAATAGACCAGACGCAGAGCAGACACCCAATATATTACAGCTAAGCAAACGAACAGTCTATCAATCCGTGCTCCCCTCACCCGCCGGGCCCGGCCAGATGGAAAGGCTGTGTCCTTCTCCCGAAAGCAGAGACCAGTGTACACCCCGTGCCCGTCACGAGGATGCGGTAACATCTCAGCAAGCCCACCGGTGGTGCTTAGAATGAAGACGACTCAAGCCCCATCCTTCAAAATCGCGATAAACTTAAGAGTGTACCAGGCCCTGTGCTTGGCAGAGGGGTGTGACAATGAAAAGAACAGCCCCGGGCCCTACTCGAGCTGGGGCTGGGGTCAGAAATGAGCAAGTCATCACAGACGGCTCAGTCCCCTCACAGGGGAAGCCTGCGGTGCTGTGGGGGCTGGTGGCACACCTGCCGACACCGTCTTCTTCCTTGGAGTGACGTTTTAGCTTAGGGGCTCAGGGGAAAGAGGAATTAGGCAGGAGAAATGGGGGGAAGGTCTTTCGGGATGAGGAAACTCACCTGTTGGGGACCGAAAGAGTGCAAGGAGTTCACAGAACTCACGGTATTTCCTGGTAGAAATGCCACTGGGCCATGGATGATCACTAATGATGATGGGTACCCACACTTTTCTGACCTTTGCTAGACCAGCGCTTTCTTTCTAGCTGGATTTCAGACATTCTGAATGGGCAGCCCTCCTAAGCCTGCGCCCACATGCGGCGTTTAGATACCGTGGTTCTCATCGATTATGCATTGACCCAGCCCCTGGCTCACTTACTCACTCCACGTAGGTACTGAGCCCTCCTACGAGCCAAGTCCTGGGGACACACAGGCGACTAAAACAGACATAATGAACCCACACACGAACCCCCCCGTCTCCGGACCGCCGTGGGCTGGGGGCAGGAGGGAAGGGAGAGCTGCCAGGTACCCCACAGCCTGGGCTTGGCGTCTACACCGGATTTCAGCTCAAGATGCCCCACCTGCCCCGAGAGTCATAGCAGGGGCTCCCACCTTGTCCCACCGGCCCCTCCAGGCCGCGACCCCATTCCTGCATGCCCCTAAATAAATGGGAGAGGGTGGGCACTCGCTTCTCTGCATTTGTGACTTTTTTTTTAAAAGATTTTAAAGATTTATTTGAGAACGAGAGCACAAGGAGGGGGAGCAGCAGGCAAAGGAGAGGGAGAAGCAGACGCCCCACTGAGCAAGGAGGCTGCCGCGGGCTCCGTCCCAGGACCCTGGATCATGACCTGAGCCGAAGGCAGACACCCTGCATTCGTGATTTATTAAGGTGCTACCCGGCATGAGGATCATCCAGAAAGGAGCAGACTTCCCCCAAAATAGTGCTGATCTGGCCCACTCTGACTCAGAGAGACTCCTTCTGTTTTTCCTGGGGCCTCCGAGGGAATGCCTTCCTACTTCTCAACACAACGAACTGCGGTGATGCCACCACTCATCGGCCCTAAAAGCGCCACTTTTAGAGAGCCGGATATTACCAGGCATTAAGCCGGATATTACCTTGGCAAGACAAGCCATTCAGACAGACCGGGCAGGACCTGAGCATCATCTGCTATTTGCATGTGAGTTAAACAAAGCTCCAGCCAGAGCATGAAGCGTCACCTACAGTGCTCCCTGGGCTGCCTCGCTGGTCTTGCTATGCCTTCTTAGGAAGAATATTATTACAACAACAGTCTATCAGGGATCAGCAAGCGAAGGCCTGGGGGCAATTCTGGCCAGCCCCTGCTTTCTTTGTAAACTGAATTTTACTGGGAAGCCACTGTACCCATTTGTTTACTTATTGTCTGTGCTGCTCACGTGATAAAACAGCAGAGCTGAGCGGTTCCAACAGAGGGCAACCTTCAAAGCCCCAAGTATTTTCTATCAGGCCTTTCACAGAAAAAGACTGCCAACCTCTGCCTAAGAGCTGATGTTTCCATAGATTTCCTGGGCAAAATCCTTTACATGGTTTGAGTCTCTAATCCAGTGAGAACCCATTTTACAGGTGGGACTCGCAAGGTCGGAAGGGATGGCACAGCGAGCGTTCCAGAGCTGGGTCCACGCCTGTGTCTGATCAATGCCTCCGTGTGCCTCTTGAGATCGACCCGCTCGCAGGCAGCGGGCCGTGTCTCCTAATGCCTCCCTGCGGCCGCTTCTTTCCTCCCTTTCTCCAAGTGTGGCCTGCGGGCCACCGGAGAGCTTGCTCGGAATACAGAATCTCGGGCCTGCTCCCGACCCAGTGACCAGGACCTGCATGCTGCAACATCCCCAGGTGACGTGGTGCACAGCAGGGTCTGGGAAGCTCTGCCCTAATCTCCACTCTGACCGTATCCTGCCGGCAACGCCACCAGCCTCGGCCAGCGTCGCGGAGCATCTCTATCTCCTCAGCTTCTGGCACGGTGGATTTCTGGGCCAGTTTCTGATCTTTAATCCTTTTGAAAAAGTCAACCCATTCTGTCTCCCAAGCCTCTGGGGTTGGACTCTGACAGCTTCCTTGGTTCTTGGGGACCCTCCACCCCTCAGGATGTGTCCTTTATACTTTCCCCATCTCTGCACCTTCTGCAACGTGCCTTCTAATGCTTCCCCGACAATACGCTGTTGGACCCGAATATCCTATCTTATCATGCTAGGAAAGATGAGCGCACTGGACACTCACAGATAAAGCCACTGCTGCCCTCCCAAGCTTGACTTTGAGGGTTTATCCTCTCCCTGGCTCACAATCCTCATGCCCCAGCCAGCCTCCTGCCTGAGATGTGGCTTTTGGGAGCCCCTTCTGGGCAATGCAAAGGATGCTCGCCCTCCCCTTCGGGTGAGCTGCCTTGTCCAGGAGAGTCTGGACTATGCCTCACGCGGCCCCAGGCTCAGCAGAGAAAGACGCTAGATCGAGGCTGAATGGTCAAGCCACTCATGTGGGCATCTAAGAATCTAGAAACTGTACTTCTGACCTCGGGTCTCCCCGACCTTCACCTCCCTATCTCTCAAGCATAGAAGAAAGAAAGAAAGGGAGTCCGCCGCCGGCCTGAGCGATGGAGTAGCCCTAGAGCCGAGGGATACCAGACAACACATGCTATGCCTCTGACCTTCCTCCCCGCCCCATTATTTGGTAACTTGGCCTCCCAGGGACTCGGCGGCTGCAGCCTGCTCCATGTGGCAACCTCCCCCAAATCAGCCAGATCTTCCCTGCACAGATGCCAGCAGGCCTCGCCTGCCTCTTCCCACACCTATGATTCATCTGCCCCCTCCTCTTTTCTATCACAAACACACATCTGTTCCGACTTAGGATAACTAAAGGAAAATTAAATGAATCTGTTTCGTGTGTCTTCAGGGTTATTTATAGGAGTTTAATACAGGCTGATACAAAATAAAGAAATAAAGAGAGAAATAAAAATAAGTTATCTTCTCCGGAAGCCAAGCAAAGTTCAAGGAAGAGGAAAATAAGTCATGTCCTTCGAGCTGATGAAGCTGTAAGCGTCTTTGGTTTATCACCGTCTTTCTTCCAGGTCCTGTGAAAATCAATGAGGCCTGTTGGATTTTGAGAGATCAATATTAAAAATACGCACTTTGCAATGCAGAACATGGTCTCGGTGTGTGCACTTCAAGGGGCCGGCACGCCGACGGAGCATCCTCATCAAGCATTTGGGAGAGAGTACATATTGACAGTGGGGATAAGGGGATCGGCGGGTCCTTCCCTTCGACTTCCCTCCGGGCGCAGGGGGCCGCCCAGCTGTGGTGGGCAGCGCCAGCTCTGGGCCACGGATAAGCCCTCAGCTCTCCTTCCTCCAGGCACTTGATGGTAGCTTTCAGAAACAAGCCAAAGACCAAACGATAAGCTCCAAAGACGTGGCTGAATGTCAAGATCAACCTGTGGAAGTTACCTCTCATCTGGGGAAATAGATAACATGTCTGCACCTCGACGCCTCTGGGCTCATCTCCCCACTCACTGCCTCCCACTCACACCAAGCTTCTCTGGAGGGTCCCTCCTCCTTCTGCTCTGGCCTTGGCTAATCGCTCCATTATGCCCACATCGGTCAGCTTCCACGCACCTGCCAATGCCACCTTTATTAAGACGAGCATCTTACTGTGTTTCTCTGATGCTTGACAGGTAAAAATGGGGCAGTTCATTAAGAATCTCCTTGGTTTTGGGGCGCCTGGGTGGCTCAGTGGGTTAAGCCGCTGCCTTCGGCTCAGGTCATGATCTCAGGGTCCTGGGATCGAGTCCCACATCGGGCTCTCTGCTCAGCAGGGAGCCTGCTTCCTCCTCTCTCTCTGCCTGCCTCTCTGCCTACTTGTGATCTCTCTCTGTCGAATAAATAAATAAAATCTTAAAAAAAAAAAAAAAAAAAAAAAAGAATCTCCTTGGTTTTACCTCAGGAGCCCTGCCCGAATGACACCAGTAATGCTGGAGCTTACATGTCTTGCACAGTGAATAACGACTTGTCAACACTCAGGTCTGCTTTCTCTCTGTCTTCATTCCTGGATTTTCTTAGGCAGATGGGAATGTTTCTTTTTTTGTGATCTCAAAGGGTCCTTCTATTTACTCTCCATCATTTATTCCACAGCATTGGGGTGTATCTCAGATCTGTGGACTGCCCGTCTTCCCCCACTGGAATACGAGCTCACGGAGGACGGTGACGTTGTTGTGTTTACATCCCTGACCACAGCGCCTAGAATTTGCGCCTGGCACATCACAAGCACTCAAAACATATCTGCTGAATGACCAGCTGAAAGTCGTCTCCTCAGGCTAGGCTGTGAGTTCACTGAAGTCAGAGCATTCATTTCACATTCTGGGTGCACAGTTAAATGCCTAGCATGGGGCTGGAGTCAAAACCCCAATGCCATGTTGAACTGAACGGCCTTCAAAGACACTTTGCAGAGGAACCTATCCTCAGAATTACTTCTCTGTCTCTGTGTACAAAGCTAGATTAAAAGCTAAAGAGTGAGAATGCCTCCCACCAAAAAGGGGAGGAAACCTTCAGTGAGGATCAAGGACAAAAGATCCCCAAATCTCAACACCCCAAATGGGCAATTACGCTTCTCAGCCTTCACCATTCAATTTATGGACGTAAATCCTCAGCTTATCTCAAGGAAACATACTGCAATGTCAACTCGATCTTAAAAGACCTTTATAGTCGCCACAACTTTGATATACACATTTTACTGGGGCACCATGTGCACCGTGGAAGTTAGGGTTGAGTCAGCACTTCCAGTAGGAATCCATGTTCTGGGGATTTATAACTCAGCTGTCAACACTCACCCTCGGCTTTGCTGATAAAGAAACTGAAAGCAGCCCCGATGTGCAAAGATGTCGAAGCCAACGAAGCCCCCAGGGCAGCGGTCCCAGTAGGCTCCAGGAGAAGCCACGGGGCTTCCTGTAGAATTCCACTGCTCACTCTGTATCAAGGAGACAAATCCCATTCGTGAGGCATCCATTTCTCAAGGAGCCAAACCCCGGAGGTGTGCCTGACCTTGTAGACTCCCTGACTCCTGATTAGCCATTCTCCCACTCACCCCACATGTGGGCGTGACCACCAAATCTGACCGAGTCTACCCTTCGTGGGGCGTAGTGCACCTGTGAATGACCTGATAATCGTTTTTGTGTTTTGTTTTGTTTTGTTTTTTAATTTACTTATTTTGAGGAGAGAAACAGAGAGAGGAAGACAAGCAGACTCCCTCCTGAGTGGGGAGCCTGACGTGGGGCTCCATCTCAGGACCCAATCATGACCTGAGCGGCAATCTGGAGTCGGACGCCAAACCTGCTGAGCCACGCAGGCACCCCCTACCCGAGGATCTTTATGACAAGGAAATCCTGGAAGCCAAGGATGCAGCCAGAGCACCTGCATTTCTAACAAGCTCCCAGGTGAGGCGGATGATGTCCCATGGAGGACCACTCTTTGAGAAGCGGGGGTTACAGACACCCACCCTCTGGATCTCCCCGTCCCTGCCCGTCCTTCGCGTGGACGCTTCTCTTTCACACCCGCCCTGCCCCTCGCTCTGCTTTCCCGCCGTCCTATCTGCCTTTCCTCCATCCTTCACGACGCTGTCCAGGCAGTTTGGGGGGGGCAAGTCCAATCGTAGCGCTTCCCAGCTTAAAACATGCCATAGTCCAGCATTACCTTCCCCCTACGATCAGCCAGAATTCTCTAGCTGTCCCCAGCCAGGCTACCCATCGCCCCCCAGAGAGAGTGAGTCATTCCCTTCCCCGTCTTGCCACGCTCTCCATGCCACCACGGAATTTGTCAAGAGTTTGTAATTATAGACCCATGCATCTGTCCACCTCAACGGACTGTGAGGTCTTAAAAGGGAAGAGGCATATTTTACTCAGCTCTAGGTCTGCTAGTCAAGAGGAGTTCAATGCGTGTTTGATGGTGGGAGGGACTCATAAATTAAGGAGTTTATAGTAAGAGCGAACATTTACTGAGCATTGTCTCTCTCTACCAGGCGCTGTGCAACATGCTTTCCATTTACTAATTCACGAATGCTTAGAACATCCCTGAGCGTTAAATATGGTGAGCTCTACTTTACTCGCGAGCCAGCAGAGGCTCAGCAAAGCTACATAACTGCACCAGAGATACCCATGTAGTAAAGGGCAAAATGGAATCAGAACTCGATTTTACTACAATTCTAGAATTTTCTCTTAATTGCTAAACCATACTGAAAGGTTGACTAGGGGTATGAATGAAGACAGGAATGAATGAATGAATGAACGAATGGACAGAATCCTGGTACTCCTGGGGATCCGTGAAGCCAGGCAGCCTCACCCACAAGTCAACAGAAGTACCCTATTCAGGTGGCCAAGCGTTAATATATAAAAACAGAAGGGGTGATTTATGCCTTTGCTTTACTGCTCTGACCTCTGGCAGCTCAAAGTAAGATTTGGTTTTACACAGCAAATGCCTCCACCAGCTCCTTGACGTTGAGATGAGGACGTGAAAATGAGCCGGACTGGAACACGGGACTTCAGGAAGTCGAGGAGCAGCAAGTGTGTGTTACCTACAGATATCACAGGGGTGTGCGAGGCCAGAAAGCCCAGACATCATTCACTCCTCCACCCGCCCACACCTCCACTCACGGTTCACCCATCTATCCATTTACTTCTTCACTGATCCATCCCAGGGTTCATTCTGTCGGCTACCAAATATTTCTCAAACCTTGGTGTGTTTTGGAAACTAGTCAGAGCTGGAAATACGACCAAGTTAGAAGGGAAGTAGTTAAGGAATGTTCTTGGAAAAGACTACCTCTTGCCTGCGACTTGAAGGAGATCTACAGATTCTTCAGGTGGATGAGTGTGTGTTACCCAGTGGGTGGGGGAGGGGCAGAGACAGTTCTAGAAGGAAGTAATGGGGTGCAAGCTGCGCGAGAGAGACAGAGAGCTTAGCATGCTTGAGGTGTTGAAGGAGTTCAGGATGGCTGAACAGAAATGCCCAGAGCCAACAGGAGTAAGGGAGAAATACAAGGTAAACATGTGGTCAAGAGTGTCCCGTGTCCTTCTGGGCTTCTAATAAATTAAAGGACGCCAGTAGCTATGTGGGTCACAAAGGATGCCCTGAGAAAGGACCATGCCAAGTTGAGGGACTTTAACATGACCATATTCATATTTATATCCATACATTTATTTTTACAGGTCACTAAAGTGACGAATCCAGCAGGATGTACAGCACTTGACTATGGGGGAGCACATACATACATACACACATACACACATCTCTGCCCAGGTCGGTCTGTCATCATCCTTAAGCCTCTTCATCTTTCTGTAAAGCAACTGGAGTTCTGACCCCAGGTCTCTATTAAGCAGAGTAGGATGGAGGAAATAAATTCCTAGTTCTTCCTGAGATTTTCGCTGACCTGGAGGTTCAATGCCACGGTGCTGGGAGTCCGAGAGAGATGCTAATGACTCAGGAATCTATCCAGCTCTTGTGCCTGTGTTAGCCTTGCCCTGCTTGCCTCAAAGGCTCTCTTCGGCTTCTGCACCACGCTCAGCACCTGGCAATGTTTTTAAAGCTGCCTTGGACCCCATCTGGCTAGAAGTGCTGTTATCGGCATTTTCCTGTGGAGTCTGAGGGTCTCCCTTGCATGTGTCAAGGAGGCAGGCAGCCTGGCCCACCTCTCTTCTGCACCCTGAGATCTCTCCCTCAGCCCTCCTCACTCCTCCTCCAATGGGGTGCACTGAAGGGAGTGACTTTCCTTCTAGGGTGAGGGGGGCCCCACATTCTCCCCATGATGCTCCTCTACACCCAAAACCCTGCCCCACTGAGGGCTTCAGCTTTCGAGCCAAAGCCAGAAAAAAGTGTTGGGGAGGCAGTATCAGTTTTTCTTCCCCCAGATCCCTCCCCGGAAATAATGAGTACGGAGCGGAGTGTCTCCTTGGTTGGGGCGGGACGAGGAGAGAGGAGAAGGAAAGCGGAGCGCGGAGCGCGCGGAGCAAGAGCAGCACGGATGTCCGCCCAGCCCCAGACACGTGCTGCGGAGGTGGACACAGAGCCTCTGTGACAAAGCCAGTCAATAGTAGACACAGGCGTAAGATAAAACAATGTTAATACACGTGTGCTTCCAAACTTCCCCTAACCCCGCAGGCAAAATTCATTTTTTTTCCTGTTTCCCAAAACACTAATATAATAAAGGCCCTACGTCGCCAGGCAGGCTGTTGTGGAGTTTTAAAATGGGGGGAGAAAAAAACCACGGGAGTGGCTTTTTCAGAAGAGCACAGGACTCCAGCACAGGACTCTTACTCTCGGGGGGTCTTTGAGTTCAAGCCCCACGATGGGGGTAGAGAGGGCTTTTAAAAATAAAGTAATAAAACCACATTGTTTTAAAAATAAATAAATAAAAGTGAAATGGAAAAAAGCGAAAGCAGGTCAGAGGACAAAAACAAAGTGTGAGGAAAGCAAGAGCTGAAGAACGCCGCCATACAGCTTCGGACGGGAGTGTGCAACAGCTCTTGGGTACGAGCACAGAGAATGGGAAGGCAGAAAGGTAAGATGGTTTAAGGGTGGCTGATGAACTGTCCCTATTACTGGATGTGGCACGTTGTCCTGTCAGCCCCAGGGCTTGGTTAAGGTTCCACGAACACAGGAGACCTGCGCTCAGACAATCCGAAGTGGCCCTGAGACCCAACGGTGCCACAGGGACTAAGAGAAGCTTCTGGGGCAGAAATGCAGAAATGCGTCCAAGGCCAGGCAGGGTTGAATTTTCTTCCCCAGGAACAGGCAGGGGAGGAGGGGAAGGAACTTCCAGCGAGGGAGGATTCCACGCGCAGGAGCTCCGAGAAGGCAAGAATGCTCCCTTCTCCTCCCTTCCTGGGGCCCTGTCCGCCTTCCTAAAAAAAGGAGATCAAATTTCAAAGGCGGGGTGTCCTCCAGGTTCTCAAGCAGGTGTTGCTCAGGCGACACAGGAAGAAGAACATGGACTCCAGACTCTCAGAGCACTGTTTTATCATATTCAACCTCTCTGAGCCCATCACTCCCCAGAAACAGCCACACCGCAGCCTTGTTTATAAATTAATCCACACATCAAACACACACAGGAGAGGATCTGAGTCCGCCCTGATGGTCTCCCCACCATGCCCCTGGAAAGCTCCAGAATGCCAATATTCACGGGTTAGGATAAAGGAAAGTAAAAGAAAAAAAAAAAAAAAAAAGGAAACAAAATAGAGAACAAATCACGGAGCCTCATTTTTTTTTAAAATCTTAATAGAAATTCAAATAAAGTGGGGAAGTAAAATTGGCATAGAAACCAATTTCTGCAAATCCCCCTGCTGATAAGTTATTTATTCATTTATTCACTCATTCCACTTTGATCAATGACCAGAGTTATACCATAGTAGTAAAGGATCTAGGCTCTGTAGCCAGACAGACGCAGAGTTTGAATAAATATCAGCTGTTTTTGTTGATAATAATATACATACTACCATGCATCAAGCCTTATGTGAGTGAGGAAATTATAAAGATAAACACTCCACTCCCACCTGAGAACTGCTCAGAATGCAGGAAGGAACGGAGGCCAGCCTGGGAACCCTGCGAAGAATCTCTCAAGCGCACGGAACAGAACTTCTCGGGAACGGCGGCGGAGACCAGGAGCGCGCTGACAGTTTATTTAACAAGGAATTTAAAAAGGGGTGGACCCCGGGTTGGTCTGGCAGCTCTGTGATTTCCGAGTATGTGTCTCGCTCTACTCTTTTTAAAGAAAAGAAAAAAAAGGGGCTTTATTTATTTTATCTTTAGAGGAGTGGAGAGGGCAGAGGGAGAGAGAGTCGTAAGCAGACTCCACACTGAGCACAGAGCCCGATGGGAGACTTGAACTCATGACCCGAGATCATGACCTGAGCACAACCAAGCGTTGGATGCCTAACCGACTGAGCCACCCAGGCGTCCCGAAAGGATGAAATCTCTCTGCATGTTATTGTGCGGCCACAGTAAGGCTGCCACTTAAGCAGCAAGAGACCATTGTGCCTTGAAGCCAGGAAAAGGAGGAAGAGACGATTCTAGTGGGGTCTTCTATGTTTGTCCTTACCACCAAGAAGCAAAGCACCCTTCCCCGAAGTCATTCAACGTAACTGTCCTTCGACATGTCTCACGGGACCTTCAACATACATCCCGCTGGACAGAACTGGAGCACAGGTTCTCCCCCCATAGCTCTAGGGGAGGCTGGTGAAGTCCACCTCGAGCTACCCCACTCCGACGGAGGGTAGGTGACAGAGGAGTGTTGGGTGAGCCAACCCAGTGTCTCCTTCAGAAACTTCCAGCATATGGCACGCTTTCATTGGGAACAGAGGAGGGATGACCTACTCTACACTTTGGGATCTGAGAAAGATCATACCGAAGCAGCAAGGGAAAGAAATGCACCGTAGCATGTCACCTGGAGGCAGAAGGACAGAGCCTTCAGGTCACAGACAACCGCAAATGCAAAGACAGGGAGGCAGGCAAGAGGAGATGTCACGTCAGAACAGCGAGAGGGGAGAAGGTGGAGGAGGAAACCATCCTGGGCAGGGAGAGTCGTGGAGCAGACCGGTCGGGGCCCCACTCTGTCTTGCTGCACAGTCCTTTTCAAAACAAGAGGCTGCTTTCAGTGAATATGGAGGATTCTGGAAGGTAGACGAGCACAGGGTTAAAGAACCGCGAGCTGTGCAGGACAGATAGGCTCTTAAAAACTTGTTTCCGTCTTGTTTTCACATCCAGGAGGAGGTCCTGGTTTGGTGTCGCGTATCTGTAACGTCTCTCTTAACTTAATCATGTGTTTGCACAAAGCACGCAAGCCTCGGGCAGACAGCCTAGTCGAGGGTCCCTAGTTTGGACTTCCTTTTTTTTTTTTTTTTTTTTTTTTTTTTAAGATTTTATTTATTTATTTGACAGAGAGAAATCACAAGTAGATGGAGAGGCAGGCAGAGAGAGAGAGAGGGAAGCAGGCTCCCTGCTGAGCAGAGAGCCCGATGCGGGACTCGATCCCAGGACCCTGAGATCATGACCTGAGCTGAAGGCAGCGGCTTAACCCACTGAGCCACCCAGGCGCCCCTAGTTTGGACTTCCTAATGCTGCTGTGTTTTGTGCGCTGATGTCTGTGCTTGCAGTTTCCTTCCACAGACGGCGAAGAACACCCGGCATGTGAACGCCACTGTGCTTTCTTTTATTCTGATCTATGCTTATTTTTTCCGAAAGTGAGTCGATTTGCAGACAAAGCTGGAGTACAGAATGGCAGAGGTGGTGCACCACACGGCGGAACGTGCCAAGATTGTCAAAAGGGCCATCCTTCCGTCATAAAACCATGAGGGTGGCATGGAAGCAGCGGAAGTTCAGGAAATCTCATTCCGGTCTACAGGGGCTGCTCGTATTTGCACAGAGAGGGGTGATTAGATCGGGTTTCTAGACTTATGGGGAAGAGTACATGACCTTGTGCATGCATAGAGCTTAGAATCCTGCCTGCCACATAAAATAAATATTAACTACCAGAGTGCTGTTAGTACCACTAACCTCATCATTAGCTTGGAGGCAGGGTGGGTTCAAGGGTAGGAGACTGAATTCAAGAGATGGGTCAAGAGGCTGTTGGTCTGACACGCTTAGCGAAATCTAGGGGCAGCAGGAGGGCAAGAAATGTCTGGGGACATTTGGAAAAAAGGATCTGCCGGTCCTTGCGTCACAGGGGGCCAGGTGAGCGCCTCCTTTCCCTCTGCTCAGGCTTGAAGCTGTCTTGGTGCCAGGCTCACCACGACATACTGCCAGGCCTTTCCTGCACAGACTTGACTCCGATGAACACCGAGCACGCACAGATAACAATCCCCAAGCACATTCTGTCCCAAATGAGGAGCCTTGTCATTTTCAGAATATCAGCTGTCACACAGCGCGAGAGTTCTCATCTGCTAAAATGAGAAAGCGGGAATAAAAAAAAGCAGAAGGAACTTGAACATAAACTTAAAAAAAAAAAAAAAGAAAAAGAAAAAAGAAAGAAAGACCTGAAACCTTGGTCTGAAGAACCTATCAGCCATAGAGCCCTTTAGCGAGCCGGGCTTTCCAGGACGACACTGAGGCAGCTCACCGAGACGGAAGGGAGGAGGAGGGACAGAGCCTCAATCCGTGGGTGCTCCCCACCCACTCCCCACCTGGCGTCCGATTCAGTCCTCACCACAGGCCTGTAAAGAGGCCAGAGCCCCCGGGAATGAGGTGGTTTGCCAGTGGTCCCCCTTCTGGCCAAGGGTCACTCCAGGATCCACACTGCGTGCGTGTGACCAGCCCACGTTCTGGCCGGAGTGCACGTGCGAGCCCACACTTAGGGAAACTACAAATGAGATAAAGGGAGGTCTTGGAGAGGAGACCGAACCCCTCAGTCCTGCTTCGGACTTGATGATGCGGACTCCCCCAAAACCCATTCTCCTTCACTTCTCTTCAAGGGTCACAACATCCTTTAGCATCTTCCCAGTTGGGTGTGTGGTTAAGTCAGACAAGCAGCGGGGTTCTGGAGCCGATCAATCTGGTGTTAGTCCCAGGAGAATCTCTAACTAGAGACTGACATGCTGGTTGTCAGGGTGGGGTGCCGAGGGGTGTGGGGCCCACCGCTGAGCCCAACACTTCGCAGGCCTTAGGACAAGTCACTCAGCAGGCCTGGGGATGTCACTCCCACCCCCTCCCTTCCCTCGGGTCCCTCAGCCCCCTTGGTCACTGCGATGGACGGGATGTCGGGATTCCCCCCAGATTCATACATTGGAAGCCCCACCCCAATGTGATGGCATCAGGGGGTGGGACCTTTGGGGGGTGATTAGTTCAGGAGGTTGGAGCCTCTCTCCATGGTAGTGGTGCCCTTATAGGAAGACGCGCTGGAGAGGACCTCACGAGACACCAAATCTGCCAGCACCCTGATCTCGGGACTCCCCGCCTCCCATACTGTGAGGAATAAATGTCTGTGCGTAAAGCCACCGGCTATCCTGTTGGAACAGCCTGGGGAGACCAGGCCCGCCACTGTCTCTGCTCTGATACTCCCCCGTCCCCAGTCCACGCCTGCCCTCCGTCTCTCATTTGCCCATTCCAGCCTCTGTCCACCGTCTACGAAATTTATCAGCGATCTTTCTAAGGCTCAGCTCCGATCATGTCACCGCCTGTGATTGAAACTCTCAATCATTCCTGGCCGCCCTCACATGCCATCCCCAGACCCGCACTGTCTGATTCTTGTCTCCCAGCGAAGCTTAATATCCGGCCCGAGCCCATCCGTCCTTCCTCTGGCCAACAGGTCCGCTTACATCACACTCTCCTCTCAAACCCTGGCGCCTGCCTTTGTATACCCCGTTCCCGCGGCCCGGAACACAAGCACATCCTGCTCACCCAACTCCTTCCCCTCAGTCCTGGTCTTGGGCACTTGCTTCTTTTTTTTTTTTTTCTTCCAAGATTTTACTTATTTATTTGACCGACAGAGATCACAAGTAGGCAGAGGCAGGCCGGGGAGCGGGGAAGCAGGCTCCCCACTGAGCAGAGAGCCTGATGTGGGGCTCGATCCCAGGACCCTGGGATCATGACCTGAGCCGGAGGCAGAGGCTTTAACCCACCGAGCCACCCAGGTGCCCCTCTCAGGCACTTTCTAGAAGGATCCCCACCAGCATATTCTCTTATCACAGCCCCGATCCCACTTCCTCACTGTTACTGATTTTCTTCTCTGCCTCCCATACTCAGCTGAGTCCAGGAGATGTGTTTGCTCCTTTCTACAACCCTATTCTCCAGTACCTGGAATACAGCAGGTGCTCAATAGATGCTCACTGAATAAATGCATGACCTTGAAACATGATGAATTCCATACCGGAGTCAAATACGGATGGTAAGGGAGGAGCAGTCCTACCAACGCTCCTTCTGTAAATGGAAGCCTACGAACTACAGAATATCACAACTTTACAGAAAATGCAAAGGACCCCAGGAATATTTCCCTCCTGGAAGCTTCCTGGAAGCTTCTGCTTTTCAAGCCACCTTTGGTTTACCACGTCTCCTCCAACACTGGAGATTTACTGACCAGTGACTGCTTTGTCTAGAGCCAAGAACAACTTCCTTTGTATACCATGTTGTTTTCTTTCAGCTGAAATCAGGCTTAAAATGAGTAATCACTATTTATTACTCAGCTAAACGAAGAGTAACCCCTGCTGGTAACAGCAAAGCATTTGAAAATCAGACCGGAGTCCACAGCACCCCAAGGAAAGCAACTAGAATGTCCAAGGAAGTGCAATCCAGGTACAAAAAGTTAGGACCTGAAGTTACTTAGTGTAAAAAATACGTATTTGAGAGAGGTGCCGCTGTTCTCTTCAGAAGCGCTACCTGAAGTGTATTTGGGCTCACCACCGGACAGGCTTCAGAAGACAGAAGAAGGACCACATGAGTGGAAATTGCTCTGGCTTAAAGCCCAGAAGAGAATAGCTCGCCAATGACACCCTTTCACTAGCACTGCTCCAGCAAGGGGCAGGGAGAGAAGGCGAGGGAGGAAGAAGTCCCCGGGTGTCCCTGGAGGTGCTCAAGCAGGGACGAGTGTCCACACTTTAAGAGGATGAAGATCTACACTTCAAGAATGCCACTCAGAGGCGTACGTGACTTCTATTGCTTCTCCTGGTCCAATGACCCACCACCCTCAACGTTAAGGGTACCCCAACCTCACTGTTAAGTGTATCCACAATTCTCACAAGGACTTACTCTTTCATTCTCAGTGCGTAAGGGTGGGAGTGACCCCATTCCCAGGCTCTAGAAGTGGGTGCGCAATCTCAGTGGGTCCGTTCCAAATACCTCTTCGCCATGGCTGCTGTGACTGGTCCACGAATTGGCATGTGACTCGAGGCTGACCAGTGAGCTCCCTCCCTGGGACTTTGTTGCTAATCGGGTCATGGATGCCAGCCTTGACCCAAGAACATCCATCTCTGCCACCATACTCCCCATGAAGCCTGAAAGAGGAATCTTTTCTTTTTTTTTTTAATTTTATTTATTTGAGAGAGAGACAGAGAGAGAGTGAATGAGCAAGGAGAAGGTCAGAGGGAGAAGCAGACTCCTTATGGAGCCGGGAGCCCGATGCGGGACTCGATCCCAGGACTCCAGGATCGTGACCTGGGCTGAAAGCAGTTGCTTAACCAACTGTGCCACCCAGGCGCCCAAGAGGGATCTTTTAAATAGGCAGAAAAGATCTTATTGTCCCCCCTACTTCATAATCACTGATGGCTTCTCATTACACTTAAAATAAAACCAAAACTCCTTATCATGGTCCCAATCCCTGTACTGCTGCCTCTCTCTTGTGTTCTCACAAGACTCTCCTCTCTGGTCACTAAGGTCCAACCAGGAGAGCCTTCTTTTAGTCATTCAGACACAGCCAGATCATTCATCCCTTCCTCAAAAGTCTTTGCCGGTGCTGTTCCTTCTGCAGGGATACTCTTCCCCACGTGGGCACGGAGTGGGCTCCCTCTCTCTACACAAGTCCCTTCTCGCCTCACGTCTGGCTCAGAGGGATTTTCAGGGCTCATTTTCTTTGTTCTCACACTGTGTCTCTATATCCAGCTTTACTGCTTCCTTTACACTATTAATAGGAATTATACATACATTTTCATTCATCGATTTATTTATTCTACTTCGCCTTCTGGAAATAAATTCCATGAGCCCAAAGACTTCGCCATCTTACTCACTACTCTATCCCCAGTGCCTACAAGATGCCTGGTGTATAATCAGCTCCTAAGACAGACATGATGGATGAATTAATGAATGAACACATTGATCAACTGAAAATAGGGTCTAAACTTTAAAAAATAAACAAAAAGGAAAGTGGATGTTAAAGATTAGGAGAGGCAGGATTTCCACCACCATCATTGGAACACATGGACCCAAACGAGGCTGCCTCCTCCTGGATTTTTCAGTTAAGCAAGCAAATGGATTCCCTTTTTAGCTTAAGCTGGTTTGAACTGGGTTTCTGTCGCTTGTGACCAAAGAGCTCTGACTTCCACGAAGGGGGTTCCCACAGCCGCTGGTGGCGCCCAACCACATGATGTCTCTCCTCTTCCACTTCAACTCTATCCCCCAAACAGACAGCGGAGAGCCTTGGTCCCAGCTGTATATGCCTCCCTCTAAGTCGTTAGCTGTTGGATTAACATGGCTCAGTTCCAAGCCCCTTATCTGATAAGATAAGAAACAATGAGACACAAGGAGCTTGCACTGAGAAAGGTGCAGTCGGACAGTCAGCGGATGTGACAGAATTGGCCTGTATTCTTCCTGTCCTGGGGGCTGCCTTCCCCCTGCAGGAGCCACTGGCCCCCTGTCCTGCCTGCCCTTAAAACAGAGACCCCATCTCTGGGAGTCTGAACCAAAAGAGAAGCCACTGATCCGTTCTAGGCTCACATTCTACATCAGCCTCAGGTCCTATTTGTCTATAGGCTGGCTTGAATCTCATTCCTTGGTTTGGGTCTCTGGGTTGTTCCTGACCAGTTCTCTTAAGCCTGAGACTGACTTGGAAACCTTCCCCAGGGATGATCGTAAGAGTCAACAGTTGCCTTTCGTTGGTGTTTTGCGATATGCCAGGCTCTGTTCTGAGTACTTCTCCTGTTCTTGGTTCACTTCATCCTCACCGTGATCTGATAAGATAAGCGCCGTTAGTGGTCCCATTTCACAGATGGGGAAGCTGGGGCGAGGAGCGTTGAAGTGACTTGCCCAATATCACACAGCTAGTGAATGCTGGAGTCAGGGCGTGAAGCCAGGCAGCGTGGTTGCAGAGCTCATGCTATTAACATTCACCCTACAACAGATTAGTTAAGACTATAAACATCTACGGTAGACGCAGTTTCCCAAAGATGGATGCAACAGTATTTCCCATCCCACGTACTTTTCTTACAGTGTCACTCTGATATCCCTCTCACCGAGGAGTGAGTCATATACTCCCTCTCCCTGAACCTAGAGCATGGGATACTATGGGACTCCAAGGCTCCAGGATAAAAATGCTGTGGGGCGTATGGGTGGCTCAGTCGCTTAGGCATCTGACTTGATTTTGATGTAGGTCACAGTCTAGGGTCATGGGTTGCATGCAGAGCGTGGGGTCTCCTTCAGATTCTCTCCCCCTTTGCTGCTCCCCCCACTCATGCTCTTGCTTTAAGATAAATAAAACCTCAAAAAAAAAAAAAAAAAAGAAAAAAGAAAAGATGCTATGTATCTTGCTCTGATGGGACACTCAGTGTCCATCCCTAGCACCATGCCCCAACTCGCCCATGTGCAGAGATCTCATGGAGATGCCCCACACTGACGCCAGCTGAGGTCCAGCTATAACCAGCATCGCCACCAGAACTGTGAGTGGAGATGCTTCCAGCTGGTTCCTGCTTCAGGTCACTGAATCACCCCAGCTTTGGAGTCCTTCCAAATGAGGCCCTAGATATCACGGAGCAGAGGCAAGCCCTCCTGAGTTCCTGACCCACAGAATGCATGAGCCTAATAAAATGGCCACTATATTCCCCTAGGTTTTGTCGTGGCATATTACCCATCACCGCTGTCCGCAACCTTGTACACAGCCCGCCCACAGAACTCTGCCTCTGACCAGCGTCTGATTCAGTCCCTAATACTCAGTGACAGGTTCATCATACTCTGCTACTCTGATGTGTCACCTCAGCCTCCCTAGTTGGACATCCTGAGTGTCAACAGCCAACTTCAATGACCACTTCTCGTCTGTAGCCAGATCCTCAAGATCCCGAATGTGATGGGTTAGATGGAACCTACACTCACCTCGTGAAGCTGTTTCTGACCTCTCGAGCTTGACCACAGATCTCAGTTTCCTGTTCATTCCTCTTGCCGCCAGCCCCTATCCATTTCCAGGTGATTCAGGCACGGTCCAGAAATGGAGCTAATCCAGCCTCTTCATTTCCAAGACGGGAAAACAGACACCCAGCAAAATAAAACAAAATGGCAGCAACTGACATCTCTTGACTCCTTCATGTACATGACTGGATTTTACCCTCCTAAGTTACCCTGTGTAATATTAATAATATTACGGGCTCCATCTTACAGAGAGAGTAAGAGAGCAAGCCATATTTGCTCATACAGTTGTATTAAATTGCCCCAGTGTCCTCTAGTCTTCAAGGCCCAATCTTGGAAGGGTGAAGACGAGACAGACTGTAGATTCCAAAATGAAAAAAATCACTGGGCTTTTTTGGGCAGAGATTTCCCAAGAAGACAATAGCCTTGGGTCCAGATTTCCTCCACCTGGAAAACACACCTCCTTGTCAACAACACATCTAAGAAATAAAGATGGTCCTTTCTTGTGAGTTGGTACTGTGGGTGTGGCTAAGAAGATTTGTATTGCCTGGTCCCTCCAGGTTTTGTACATTTCAGAATGTAATACTGTAAATCTGGGTTCTTCTCCAAGAAGATGGTACCAAATCTGGCTTTGATGAGCATACAATGCCTTCTTGTGGGTGGAAATATATAGTGTTTGCAAAAACAAGAACCTCTAGAGTCAAAGACCTGTATTGTAATACTAGTTGTGTGACTTGGGCCAAGCTATGTAAGCTCCTGAGTGTCCATGTCTTCATGAGCACAGTAGTAAAAGGACCCAACTCAAGGGGTTGTTGTAAGAACCAGGTGAGATAATGCAGAGAGCCTAGAACAAAGGCCCCTCCAAAAAATGACCAATGCTACTGTTATCATATACAGAAATGGAATGAATCCTAACCAAATGAAAGTAAGCAGACTCTCGCTATATTCTAGAAAAGCCACCAAATTACCTCAAACTCCAATACAAACAATCCCTAAAACTGCACCAAGAGGCAAGAATGCCACCTCCCAGATCCTGGAGAAAGTGTTTCATTCACACAATGCCAGCCCCTTACTGCACCCAAGTTGCTAAGAAGCATTTTGACACTAATCCTCTTCCCGGTAATCTCAAGATGCTAATTCCTCCACTTCAATCTTCTCTGGAAAGTCTGGTGACTAAAAGATCCAGCTTCTGACCTACAGGCTGGGGATGGAAGCCCTGATGTTCTTAGCCATCAATCTTTAAAAAAAAAAAAAAAAAAGTTAGGCAAATGATGGTATCAGAGCCCCATCCTTCTGGCAAAGAGGAAAGTCCATAAAAGTGGGTAAGAAAAGATTCAATTGTAATCCGACTAATGCATCTCCAGAAGGGTTGCTATCTGCTGCAGAGCACTCCCCATTAAAGAAATCAATTTAGCATTCGACTTCTCCTCCTGTGGCGCATATCTGACAAGGATAGAAAACAGATTTGTGTTAAATACTGACAATAAAGCCTGTAGCTCAAGGTTATAGCAGTCAACAGAAATCCAGTGCCTCGGAAACCCTGAGACCCTCATGCATCAGCTGGAGTCAGCAGCTTTAAAAGAAAGCCAGAGGTCTGGCTCGGGAAGGGGGTTGGTAATCAAGAGTGGGTATTTGGGGCCATCGTAGCCCGAGATGCTGGTTTTGCGGGAGGCCCAGAAAATGGGCCTGAGCTTCTAGGTCCCTAGCGTCTTGGCGGCTTTTCTTGGCCGTAATGGATAGCTCTTCTTGTTGCTTGCCCAGCATCCTCTCACTCTTATTTTCCAATCAATAGCACCCATTTTAGGGGCGCCTGGGTGGCTCAGTCGGTTAAGCATCTGCCTCTGGCTCAGGTCATCATCCCAGGGTCCTGGGATCAAGTCTGGCATCAGGCTCCCTGCTAAAGGAGGAGTCTTCTCCTCACTCTCTTATCCGCCTCTCTCCTCTGCCCATGCTCTCTCACATTCTCTCTCTTGCTCTCTCTCAAATAAATATATGAAATCTTGAAAAAAAAAAAAAAAATAGAACAGTTCCTCTTCTGCTTCTCGGTTCATAAGATTTGAGTGAAATTTAGCCTACCTCCGGCTCTAAGGGGAGGTAGGCATGTGAATTCAGCCTGCCGGATGAGGGCCGTGTGGCACCCTGACCTTGGCGACCTCCTTGGGCACAGTACCCAAGGAAGAACCAACAGGGACAATGAGACTCAGTCTTGGAATTTTCTGCAATTGTTTGGTTAAAAGAATTCACCTTTCTACCAGTGTGGCTGGGAAGACAGGATTAAGCCTGAAGCTTCTAGAAACCATCTTATCATAATAAGGGGAGAATGGAATCAGCCCAGAGAAAGACACAGATAAGAGATAAAGATCATCCAGAATCTGATTAGATTATTGCCCTAGAATGAGATTATTTGAAGACCATTGCCTGCACTTCTCAGTTCCAAGATCCAATAAGTTCCATTTTTCTTGGTTTTAAACCAATTTGAGCTGGGTTTTTGTCACTACAATCAAGAAAAAGATCTGACAATTCCAATGTAGCTGGGTGAGGCAGGCCTACTTGGACAGTACTAGCTCTCTTTGGGGCCTAGGTCAAGGCCACACTCAGCAATTAATCACATCTCCCACTTTCCAATGCCTTAACAATCCACAGGCATGCAGCAGAGATAGTGCGGGGCCCCTTCCAAACTTAAAAAAAAAATGTTATCTTTAAAAACAAACAAACAAACAAACAAAAAAAAACCACAATAAAATCCCAGGTGTCCCAAAATTTAAAACAAAACAAAACAAAACACTTTTTCTTTTAAATTAAAAAAAAAAGTCATTCCTGTGGCGTGTGGCAAAGTTGGAACATGTGATTCTTGATCTCCGGGTCAGGGGTTCAAGCCCCATGTTGGGTGCAGAGACTACTTAAATAGATAAAAGTTACAAAAAAAAAAAAAAATCCTTTATTACTAAAAGCTGCTAAGCATTATCTGAGCTTTTAGCAATTTCTTAATTACTATTCACAGACCACCACAACAAATAATGAAAAAGTCTGTAATATTAGCAAATACCAAATATTACCAGAACGTGACACAGAGACATAAACTGAACGGACACCATTGGAAAAAACAGCGTACACACACACACACACTTGCAGCCACAGACCTTCAATCTGTAAAATCCAACAGTCCTTCAAAGCACGAAGACACAAAGTGCGGGAGAAATAAGGTAGCCCATGCGGACCTATCAGTGACGATTCCACGTGCCTTCTGGGAAAGCAGATACAACATCCCAAAGCAAACAAGCAGGTGCTGGTGACGGCCCGCAGCCCCGCCGCGACCCCCTCCACTTCTGGACCTTCTGTTCTGACTTCCGGCCCTGCAGCCTCCACTTCACTGGAAGGCTGCCCCCCAGCTCCCGGGTTCAGAAGCCTGCTTCGCCTGCACCCACCACACACCAGGGGTGCCTGGCTACTAATATCTCCCTGGGCTCGGCCTTTCGATGTCGCCAAGGCTGATGGGAGGCATTTCTCCTTTATTCCACTCCCAGAGACCCCTCCTGCCCAGGACTCCGTGTTGGGCACCCCTAATCAGCGGCCTCCCCTCCACCTCTCCCTTGTGGTGTCCCTGCACCTTCTTCTTTGTTTAATTTAATTTTATTTAAATTCATTTAATTAACATACAAATGTTATTATTAACTTGAGAAGGAGAGATCAGTGACTCATCTGCTACATACAACACCCAGTGCCCATCCCATCACCTGCCCGCCTTAATGCCGGCACCCAGTTACCCCATCTTCCCTCCCCCTCCCCTCCAACAACCCTCAGTTTGTATCCTGGAGTTATGAGTCTCTTACGATTTATCCCTGCGCCTTCTAAACAAACTACAGGTATTTCTACAGTCATTGTAACAGTCTTCAAATTTCCCGTAAAACACCTCTGTCACTTCCCTCGTGTAAATCCCTCCCCCCAAAGCCTTTCTTCCTTGAGGCCACCCAACGTTTCACAAATCCCCTTCTGCAGTCCTGAGAGATGCATCTCTCCCCTCAGCCTGCAGATCGCAAGAGGCAAACAAAATCCTAGAAGCTCTGACACCCCTGCCGCCCACCCCTAAAACTTATCAATACATTCATGCAGCAAAAATAGATTTCTTCCAGAAGGGAATGCCGTTGCCACCCAAATATGACGTCCCTATAAATACCAGTGCAAAGGACAGCGGCGAGCCGCCCTGCTGGTGGGAAAGCTGGAAGCCAAAGGCGCCTGCCCCACTGTTCTCAGGGGCGGCCCTCACCTCCCTACCGGCATTTTATGCGGATCCGGCAATGCTGAATTAACCTCTCGCTGTTTTTCCAAAATAGGCCTTGCTGTCTCTTTCCTTCTGCCTTTCTAAATGCAATTCCATCCACCTGAAATGGTGGGTGTTCCCAGGGGCTCCTAAGGACTTGCCTCTTCTCACCCCGTCCAAACTCCCCTGTTCTAGGACTTTCTCACCCTGAAGAGGGAGGGCTTGGGAGCGGACTGCCCCAGGAGACTGAGCTTTCTTCTCAAGATGAGCAAGATGGGCCTAGTGATAACCCGGCCGCACATCTCAGATGGGACTGGAGGTCTGGGGAATGCAGTGGGTCCCGGGGTCGCCGACAAGCGCACTCATCGGCTCAGGTGTTCTTCCCGTCCTCTTCAGGTGATGTGTTAACCACGGCAGTAGAGAACACGAAAACACACAGGAGGAGAGATGCTTTTTCTCAGTTTCCCTTCAGGCTTTCTGATTTACGTGCCAGCCCCCCCCCCTCAACAAAAAGGTCTAATTTTGGTTATTCATAGGTCTTCAACATCTAACATCTCCTGATCTCTCATTTTCTTTAAAGATTTGTTTACTTACTTGAGAGAGAGAAAGAGAGAGCACGGGCGGGAGGGGCAGAGGGAGAGGGCGAGAGAAAATCAAGCAGATGCCCCACTGAGCAGGACGTGGGGGACTCGATCGCCCAAGCCCGAGATCCGGACCTGAGCCGAAACCAAGTCAGAAGCCCAACTGACGGTACCGGTGCGGTACCGGTGCGGCCAGGCACCCCCTGCTAATCTCTCATTGTAAAGGCAAAGAGATAATACTGTTGTTTTCTCATGGTATTATGTTTATAATTCACTTCTACTTAAGGTCGGTGTTATCTTTTTTTTCCCATTGATATTAAGCGGTCATGTTTTCATGTAGATTTAAATAAATAAAGGGATGAATTATATGCATATACACACATATACGGGTGATATATAATTATAATTATGTTACAATTAAATACATATAATTAAATGTATTAACCACAGGCACTGCCTGCACATGACAAAAATCTGTGTGATACTCAAATGAGCTGAGCATAGAAGAAACTAGAATTGGCTGGAGTAGCTACCTTTACGGTGCCTGCCTTCCTTGGTCCCCGTGAAGTCTCTGGTGGCCACAGTCCAAAGCAGTGTGGTCCCCAAATGCTTAGAAGAAGCAAACCCTGAGAAAACGGGCGGAAGCCAGTCTTCCTAGCCTCATAAAGGGCTTCAGAAACCAGGCAACCATTTGAATTTGCCCTGTTCCCCTGCTCCTGGGGTGTCACCGTGGAATTTTCAAATCCCTGGATTATTTCAGAGTCAGGGAAAACCATTGTTTTGGCTCCATATGGCTTCTCTGAAGTACCGGGCAGAGGAAGTTCCCTTCTTGTAGAATCCCAGCTGTAACTGAGGACAAAGGGTCTCCTGTCTTTGATAAACAAATGTAGGTAGAGATTAAAGGCCTTTTCTGAACCTCACTTAAAGAGGCAGCCCCAAAGCAAACCAGCCAGACCCCTGGAGGGGAGGCCGCTTTTGCCGTCAAGGCTGAAAAGCAATGAACGGGGAAGCTGGTCTTTCCTGCTCCGAAAGGTGGCTTCCAGAATCATCCCCAAGATGGGGCCTTTCCCGTCCTGTCCTGACCTTCCCGACTGCTTGCTGGCACTCAACCCAATTCCTTCCAATGTATTTATCAAGGAAGCTTTTATGGGCTAGGCTCTGTGTTAACAGCGGGGACAAATGAGAAGTCAGTATATGTGCTGCCGAAGCGAGCATGACAAACGAGAAGTCAGAACAGCAAAAGTAGTTCACCTCAGAAGCCTATTCGCCAGAGATTCTAGGAAGAGGAGACAGAGTACAAACATTACTAAATGAAAAGGTAATTCCAGAGGAGGTGCAGCTACTTGAAAAATAAAACAGGGGGGTGCCTGGCTGGCTCTGTTGGAAAAGTATGTGACTCTGGATCTCGGGGTCATGAGTTCAAGCCCCACACTGGGTGTAGAGATTACTTATCTAAGTAAACATTAAAAAATAAATAAAAAAGGATTCATCAAAACATATCTGACGTGTTGGGGGGTGGCGGGTTAGTACGCGTGATGGGGGATGATCTCTGTAAGATTTTGATCTGCAACTTGAATCTGCGGGAAGGGCGCTCTACTAGAGGAAGGCGCGCATACAACACGGTGCGATGGGGATGCCGCTCCCTTTCTTCCCTTCCTCGGGGACCGACCCTCTATGCATTCCCTCGGCTTCTCTTCACAAGGCTTAGAGGTAGGACTCTGAAACAGATACAATTGCTATTTCCATTGCTAACCACGGGACCAATCTCTGAGTCTCAGGTTTCCTACCTGTAAAATGGTAACAAGAAGGGTAACCCCTATTTGATAGAATTGCTGTGAGCAACCATGGTGCGTCTAAACCACTCGACTGACTTCCCGGTTCAACACCCAACAATGGTTACTCATCACTCTAATTCTATTGCGTTCCTTGGACACACTCCAGAAGACACCGGGGTTCAGAGACCTGAAGGATGCTTAGTCCCATGCAACAGCTAACCTGAATTTGAATTCTGAGTCCCTTCTTGTTTGAATGAATTTGGGATTGATCCTTTGGAAACAGAAGATGATAGATTTTTTTTTCTCTTTCTCCCTTTCTCTTTTTCTTTCTTTCTCTCTCTCTCTTTCCTTTTTTCTCTCTTTCTCTCTTGCTTTCTTTCTACTTTTTGGTTCCAGGTGTTTCCTGCTACCCCTTCAATGACTATAGAATTCGTTGCCCACTGTCTTCATTGAAGAGATTTTTCTAGCAGGGATCCAAAGAGAGAGTCACTGCTTGGCTTTTGAGGTTCAAAACAGGCCTTTGAAACTCAAGGCAAGAACTGGATCTTGAGCAAAAAAGCCTATCTGAGTTTCAAGAGCCTGTATCCTTTGAGTTTCAAAAGACTAAAATCCCAGGCTAAACAATAGGCAGAGAAGAGTATGTTCACTGATCTGTGAGAGTGAGGTTTTCTGGTCTGCCACCCAAAAAAGAGAAAAAGAAAGAAAAAGAGAAAATTGCACAGGCTGGGGAGCAGTAGCAGAGTAAACATGAGGGTTAGCGTCTAGTCAAGGGCCCGGTGAAGCCCACTGAAGCCCAGTCCAGTGGAAAAGTGAAGAATTAAATTAGACAGTTGAGGGTATAGGGCAACCTCTTCTCATTTCCCAAGTAGGGAAAGTGAACAGGATTCGAGATTTCTCCAGCATCCTCCTGGGGGTCAGATCAGTAAGACAGTGTCCTTGAGGAGGGAAATCGGCTTGAGTTCCTGAGTCAAAAAAGTTCTGAGATGTTTTGTGGGCAGAGGCAGACGTCACCGTTCAGGGGGGCACAACACCCCTACCGTGAGACTGCTCTCCTCCTGGGCACGTGGTCAGGATGGCAGCCAACCTGTCTCCTGCACATGGCTTTGATGAGGGAGCAGGAGGCTGGCTGAGGACAAAGCAAAAGCTGGCGCCTTGCACCCCCTCTTCACCCTTTCCCCTCCATAAGTATAGCATCCCTCAGGCAGCCCTGACTGCCAAGAACAATAAGCAAAGAGTTAACTTGCAGAGCTTACAATCCTGCTAGACAGGAGTCTCCCTTGGCTTACAAATGTCCTAAATCTCACTAACAAAGACGATTGATAGCAGGATTGTGAGACCCCACCAAAAAGTCTCCCAAAGATCTTAATGTTAATGGCTGGTCTAAAGACAACATTGATCCAGCAGCAAGGGCATGCAGGCCTCAGGCAGGCCTGGAACATCCTGGCACCTTGTAGGCCCTCTTTAGCATATGAAAACTCCACTGAAACCTCCCTTCCCCTCACCTTCCCCCAACAGCAGGGTACATAACCTGCCATCCCTCACAACCCGGGGCAGCAGCTCTTCCTGCCCACGGGTCCTGTCCCCGTGCTTTAATAAACCACCATTTTGCACCAAAGATGTCTCAAGAATTCTTTCTTGGTCATCGGCTCCGGACCTCAGCCCACCAAACCTCACCTAGGTTCTAAAACTTCATCAGCTTGATAAAAAACAACCCGTCTGCTCTGCAAGACTTCGCTCGGCACCATCTGAATCACCCCACGTGGACAACCCCTTTACGATGGCTCGGAGTAGTCATAAGCCCTCAAGATGGAACAGCGCTCTAAAAATCTAGATGAATCAGTTTCAGCATGGATACCCCCATGGGAATGAAAGGAACCGGCTTGAGCTCTCCCCGGAGCCAGAAGGACACTGTAACACACCTTGGTTAGACACTTGCAATCAAAAGAGATTTGCTGGAAAGACAACCACCATCAATAAACTAATGGTCTAGAGGAAAAGCAGCCAGAAACTGCTGGACAGGAAGCCAGCACAGTCCTCTGCTCGCTCACCGTCTTCCCTCCTCTCTCCTGGAACTGAAATGAAATTTCAGCAACAAAATCTCCTGCAGGGTAGAGCCAGGCAAGGGGCGCTTGCCTGGGTCTCCCAGGCACCTTCCTTTTGTTTTCCAGACTCCACCTTCCAGAAATTCACAGGAGGACTAACAACTAACTTGCTCTGGGGTTCGGGGGTAGGAATGGAGGAAAGCCTTCAAGGGTGTATTTAGTTCAGAGACCGTGTGTTAGTCCTAAGCTCTCTCTGAGCTCTGTAGTAGGGGGACACAAGCCACTAGTCCCTGGACTAAATTTACAGTGACTCTGTTTATCCATTTAGATCAGCACGAGAGAGGGACCGAGGCCAACTGCCTCAGTTTCTCCAAGGGGGCTCAGTAGCACTTCCAAGAGCAAAACCCTCTGAAGATACCAAGAGTGAAATAGTCAGAAGCAAAAGATTACCTGGCTAACTCTGCTCAGAAAGAACTTTCCATCGAGGCTGCGCCTACAGAGAAGACTCAGAGCCCTACAACTCTGAAGGCCCTGTCTGCTCACAGTAAAATGAACCACACAGTTAGTGTGACTTGTGGTTGATATACGCAAAACCGTGGCCACTGATTTCACTCAGATCTGAGTTCTTGGTTTCCCCTCCAAGATTCTACTGCTCCAGGGACCCATGCTGTTTGTTCCAGCCCACATGCAGCCGCCGAAGTCCCACCCCTTGGACCAGAACTTCAACAATCAGACTTCCAGGAATGTATCCCAAGGAAATGATCATGCCTGTAGACGTGTGGAGGTTTGACTACAAGGATGTTCATCTCACAATTAATTGTAATAATGAACAGTGCGAATAACTTTAAAAAGCCAACACCTGTCAGCACAGCAGAGGTGTGCAAATATTCATATTTAGAAAAGGTTCATCAAAATAAGACAGTGACTCTCTATCTACGAGGTGCGATTATGGGAGAATTTAAGTTTCCTGAGAGTGAGGGCTTAATTGATGTCCACCAGCCAAGTGAGAAGGCCCAGCTCCGGGGGCTGCCCTCACTCCTGACACCAAGTGCAAGTTTGGGAGGGTGGTTTCCCAAAGCCATCCCAAGGTTTGGTAACTCACTAAAAAAACTCAGTCACTGTTAAGTTGTGGTGCTCAAGGTTACAGGGAAAGGTTATAGGCTAAGATCAGCCAAGAGGAGGAGAAAGGGGAGCTTCCACAGTCTTCTCTCCATGGAGGAAGGTCGTCTTCCTTCCTCACGTCCATGTGCAGCAACGCATGTGGACTGTGGCAAACTAAGGCTGCTCCCGGAGCCTCAAGGTCGGAGTTTCTGTTGGCGCTCTCCTGTGTCGCATGATTCACTGCTCACGTAACTAATCTCTGTCTCCAGTCTTCACCCCTCTGCTGTGACCCAAAGTCCCCACCCCAAATCTCATCGTACATCTTCCTGGCATGGCTCACCCTCACCGAAATGTGGGGCCATCCCCCACTGTAAGTCATACACTGTTAGACCAGCCAGTGTGAGCCACGGTCCCAAACAAAGACAGTCCTATCAGGGACAACACTGGGTCGCCTGCCAGTAGCCAAGGACACATACCAGAGGTCTTGAGCAAGGCGAGATTCTTTGCTGTGCATTATGATAAATGGTAACAGTGCCTACTGATGATAATATTAAGTAGTTGTTCGAAATCTGATCCCAGATACCCAAGGAGCCAAAGAGTTGCTTTGGCCCATCCTTACCACCGGATGCCATCTAAACGGGCTCCAGCCTTTCACTGGGTCGCACCCCAGGTCCTCCATCAGGCTCAGAGCCTGCGGCCATTTTGCTGTAATTCCTATCGTGATTATATTGCCATTTTTAACCATGACAATTAGAATACTAGCTATCATCGCTAACACTGACAGTGTTCCAGGTATTGAGATGAATTGTTAACACATAAAATCAAATACTTTCACCTAAAAAAATTCTTCAATACATGCTAGCTTAGCCCTGGTTTTGTAGCTGAGAAAAGCAGACAAGAGAAAGGAGAGCTTTCTCCAAAATCTCATGTAAGAGAAGAGATGGAACTTCCACGGACACTCCCACGGGTCTCACCCCAAGTGCCCCTGACTTCTCTGCTGCCCTCAGCCCCTCCCCCACCCCCCAGGGACCAGTGCTGTCTGCTTCATGTCCTCATACCCTGGCCATCCCATCATCAACCTTGGATGATGGCCTAGAAAGTCAAGTGACCACCCAACAGAGGAGAGATATGTGGACATCTCCCAACGAAGCTGCCGTCACCATATGAAGTCCTTCTGGGCAACAGCGAACCCCAATCACAGACCCCAACAAGATCCCACCGTGCATTTCTCCCGAGTCACCACATAACCTGGACCCAGCCCATCCCCTGAAATTCAATTTCCTTTCGAGGGTCTACCCACCTCTCCAGGTGATCTTTACTGCCAGTCTCTGACACCTAAGAATTTTTTTTAAATAATTTGTCTAATGATAATCTAATCTGAATTTTATCTAATACATACTGACAAATCTCAGGTCCATCTGAGGAGTATTTTTAGGAGTTCTACATCCTTGGGGACTTCTCTGTTCATTTTTCCCTTTTTTAAAATGTTTCCCTTCAAAACTCCAAAGGGTTAAGTTTTCGTTGTGTTCCTTTCTTCAAAATGTGGAGGTGAAAACACCCACAACGAAGCTGAATGTCTTGGTCCCTAAGTGGAACAGGTTAGACAGGTTCCTCTATAAGGGGCTTTCCTGGGAAGGCGCAGGGTCCACGCCCCTGTGTCCTGGCTTCGCCTGTCCCGGCTTATGTATCTTTTCCTCTGGAGCAGCCCCTCCTAATGTCCTGCTTGCACTTGAGTCACTGTAGAAAAGCCTTAACCGTTCACTCTTTTGCTCCTGCTCAAAACACCAGCTGGTTCTTCTCACTTACCTCCCTGACGGGTGAGCCGTCTATGGTCGAATCACGGCGTGAGAAGACTCGCTTCCCTCTTCCCGTAGGACTTCCGGCACGATGAGAGGCAGGATACAGCCACCCCGTCCTCCCACAAACCCACTGAACTGTCCCAAAGTCTATAAAAATCCATTCTCGCAATCCTAACTGGAGGCGTACTCTTTATTTAAGAGACATACGAGCAGGGCAAACCTCCTTGTTGGGATGTCTCTATTCATCCCACATGCCTGTTCCTATTTCCGTTCTATTATTTCATCTATTAATTTAGCAACCCAAGTGCTCCGTGAGTTATTTAGCAATTACTGGGGGATGCATGGGTCTAACGCAGACGGGGAGGAGGTTGACAAATGCCCATTAGCATCGGGCCCAGTAATGGCCCCATAATGCCTCCTTGCACTTAGCCAGATGAAAGCAGCTATATATTGTAAGGAATTTTAAAGGGTGTCACAAACCTTAATTAATTCTCCGTGCTCTGGGAGGAGAGTATTTACTCCCATTTGGGACTCCGCTGTGCCGAGACGGTCGCACGTCACCGTATGAACACCATCCATCCAGTTCACCTTATACTCCATAGAAGTGGTTTCAAGCACATGTGCAGGGAGCCGTTCATTCCTTAAACAAATATTTATTACGTGTTAGCCACGTGCCAGGCACCGTGCTAGGCTGCGGGGAAGCCAAGCAGACACAGTCCCCGACCCAGTGGATCTGAGAGTCTCAGGAAGGAATTAACCGTTATGTAAATTCATTTCTTTAATGGAAAAATCACGTCAACATCCTGCTGAGTGATACACAGGAAAGGGGTGGTCTGGGGTAGCCTGGGGTCTCAGAGAAGTCAGGCCTGAGTTTGACTGTATTACCCATTATCGATTCGTTCCCTGGCCCTATCAGACAACTTTCCTAACCTTTCTAAGGCTGTTTCCTCATCCAGTATGGTGTCCACCCCACAAGTTTGTAGGAAAGATCAAGTGACCCAGGGCATTGTGCCTGCCCCCCAAAACGCTAAGTGCTTGATAAAGGTGAGCAGTTATGGCTTTAAGCAGTATTGTCTAGTAGCCTCTCAAACTGGGGATTCATCACTCATCTGAGGGAACATGGTAAGTTAAACCTGTAAGTAGCTCTGGAATCCTCCAGAATTAAACGGACCCCTGAAGGTCTGATAAATGCAATCGTGTCTAGAGTTAATACCAGGGATCTCGGCTAAGCCGCTGGAGACAGTGGCACCCACATATCGTCCTGCAGTGGCCTGGGGCTTTTCTGAGAGCAAGGAAGAGCTGGAAGAGAAAAGCACTGGGACCGGATCCTAACCAAAGCAGAAAGGACAGAGAATCCTGGCAGCCCTTTCCAAAGCCTGCCACCCGAGGCCCTAAAACACGGCCAGAAGAGTGCCTTCAACACAACAGCCAGGGGGAGGGCCAGCTCAGCCTCTGGCCCAATATTCAACGTTTCTATCAAGGGCTCGAATAAAGGCTGATCGGAATCTGTGTGTGCTACAAAGCTGGGACTTTATCTTATAGGCAATATGCTACATAATGGAATCGGCATCCCAGAAGACCTCCACCAGCTGGTATGGAAGGCGGAATCACACAACATGAAATGTAACAGAGATAAACATGAGGTCCTGCCCTGGGGGTCCAGCCACCATCTGGACAAGCCCTTAATGGGGACGCAGGTGTGAATGCACCTGGCAGGTTTTCATTACCTACAAGCTCAATAACCGTCTACAGTGGAACGTTCGGATCATCTGTGGTTGTATTACTTGAAGTAGAGCTTTTTGAGCAAGGGAGGTGAAGTTTCTGTTAGAGGTCTGGGTGTAGTTCTAGTACATATAAGCACTCATGAGCATCACTGAATAAATGCAATCAAGGAAGGGACAGAGACTTCCAAGTACAGGGGTTGAGATCAAATTAACATGACAAAAAAGGACTGGAGGTCAGGGTACACTACAGGACTGCTCTTTCTAAATTCTTAAGAAACCATAAAAACAGCGGCCAGATGTGGGCCTGGCAATGGGTTGAACACGTTGCACCTAACACCTCAATCAGCCCCAATCACAACTCCACTGCCAGTTCCCCAGAACTGGGAATGAGACCCGGAGACTGACAGAGGTCAAAGGGCACTCTGCCCAAGGTCACCCATCTGGTGAGTGGGTGAATCAAGGCTATGATCTGGCTGGCTGACTCCAGATTCGGCATGTTGACCAAGCTGCAAGGCGCCCTATGGAGCCATCCTTGGGTGAGGACTGACTAGAGAATTCGGGAAAGGGATGGGCTGCCCGCTGGCCAGCACGGCCTGGGTCCTCCTCCTCTCCGGCGCCTGGCTCGGAGTAAGTATTTAATTAGCACCTGCTGGAGAAACAAGTTACCGAACCAGGATAAACTGCAGAGCGACACAAGGAACTACTCCCTAGAGTGAGAATCGCCACGGTCCTCGATTTCGGGGACTGCCCTAACACAGTCCCCCCACAGAGTGGATGGAAACAACAGAATCATATTCTCTCTGGTTCTCACCGCTAGAGAGGGGAAAGCAGGGCAGTTCCCCCTCCAAAGGCTCTAGGGAAGAACGCTTCCTGGCAGTTTCCCGGTCTCTGGTGGCTGCTGGTCATGCTGCGGGCTCCTTGGTTTATAGCGGCGCGACTCCAGCTTCTGCCGCAGTCTGCACGTGGCCTCCCACGCCGGGGTGCATCTCTTCGGGGTCTCTGCATCTCTTCTTCTAAGGACACCAGTCACTGAATTAGGGCCCACCCTAATGCAGGAGGACCCTGACGGAACTTACTACATCTGTTTCCAAAGAAGGTGACATTCACCTGTTCCGCATGCACATGAATTTGGGGGGGACGCCGGTGGTTCCACCCAGGGCAATCACGGAATAGTGCGAGGCATGGTAGCAGCGGGCCAGGGCACAGTGCAGCCGCAGGGATGCTGGGGCACAGGTTTAGAGTTGCGTCGTGAGGACTTCGGCAATCAAATTAAGGGCTGATCTTAGATATCACCTTTGCGTTCAATAAACCTTTACGAATCCCGACTGGATTACCCAGCAGGAAATCATACGGTGGGACAACTCCAACAGGAGTTCCCTCGTTGGGGGCGGGTGTCTCAGAGCCCAGCTGGAGGCAGAAGTGCAAAGGTCTGCCAAAATGTGATCGAAAACGGAGTTTACTCTCACATGCTATGGAAGCATGGAGACTAAGGCAATGAAGTCAGCCTGCAGAGAAGACGGAAAAATAACTCAAGCATCCAACACGACCAGAGTTCTCCAGTCACACAGACTTGCCCCCCCCCCCCAAGATT
This sequence comes from Mustela nivalis, assembly GCF_964662115.1. Taxonomy (NCBI): domain Eukaryota; kingdom Metazoa; phylum Chordata; class Mammalia; order Carnivora; family Mustelidae; genus Mustela; species Mustela nivalis. The sequence continues at coordinate 19,218,131 of NC_139038.1, forward strand.
CCAACCTTCCTCCTTCTACTAATAGCACAGAAACCTCCTTTGGGAAACAACTTCTCCATTCTCAATGGGGCTGATTGAGTAGGATGACCCTGCCCACACTCCCAGGGTTTTTAGGCGGGTCAGGACATCCCATGGCTTTGTCTAAGCAGAGGCAAAGAGAAACAAAGGCACACAGGCCGGGGGTGGGGGTGCAGAAAAGTACTGATTCCACCGCACTCTGTGCTAGAAGGACGTGAAGCTTGCAGCTGCTGGAACCATCTTGCAACTCCAAGGGGAGAATCTTGAAGTTGCCAAGAAAAACAGCAGATCCCGGGAATGGAGCCACTCACAAGAAGCATGGCCAAACGCTGGGTCCTGTTAGCATTCTTTATGTCCTGAATCAAACCGTACCAAAGCCAGACTGCCGCACGGACGCTTCATCAGGGAGTGAACAGATACATTTTATTTTGCCGGAGCCGGCACGGACTGGATTTCCTCGCACCTCCAGCCAAAGGGCTCCGGACGGAAACAGCAGTCCAGCAAGCAACAACCGCCTCTCAGAAGTCAGAGAGGCAGAAAGAGTGGGGTGTCTTCTAGAAATGGTTGAGAATTTAGTGTGGTTGGTGAGTGAGAGAAGAGATGGCCGAGGCCTCACTGGAAGGGACCTTAGATCAAAAGCTGGGTTTGGGTTTCATCGTGGCGTTTTTATATCCCTTCCAATTCTGAAATTCTTTGGCTTTCTGAGCTGTGTTCCAGAAATCTTTGCAAAAGAAAGGAAACATTAGTCCAAGAGTAGCAGTCTTGCCTGAATTACTGCCTTAGGTCCTAATGTGCCTGCTGTTGGGCATTTTATCTGTATCCATCAATCTGCAGGGAAGCTGGGAGTCAGGGGTAAAAATTACTACCCTGACTGCTGGGCCCAGGCTCCCTGCGTGTGCTGATCACACTCCTTGGCAATAACCCTCACAGGTGGCGGGAGCTGCACCCCTGTGGCCAAGTCTCTCTCTAGCCTCAGATACTTGCAATTCAGTCATGCGTAAAGATGCCAGAAACTTCCACCCTTGGGCTCCAGGGCATTGCTAAGCATAGGAAACAGTCGCCTTTCATGGGCGCGCCGTTCCCAAGCTCCATACTGGTCTTAGTGGTTGTGACGAACGAGGGGTGAGGTGCCCAGAGATTGCCAGCAGTGCCTTCCGCCCACTCCACAGAGGGTATGCGGGTACAGGTGACTGTGCCCAGAGATGACATGAGGTCTGCAGAGTGAGCGTGGACACGCAGGCTGGACTGGGCATTTGGATGCCGAGAGACCGCATGGTGGTCTCCTTAATGCCCCATGACGAATGCCACACAGAAGAGACAGTGCCCCCTCCCTCCTCTAATGGGACCAAGTAAAAGGGTAGCAAAGCTTCCAGACCCCCAGGTGTCCAAAAAGCAATAGCAAGAACCAGGGAAAATTTTTAAACAAAAGTGAAATTACAGAAGAGTTAGCTTTCGTTATCTGGTTCTTTCTTTGCTTGACAGTTATCTGTCTAATTCTCTGAAATGCAGGGTCTATAAGAGCAGCTTATTTAATGATAACAAACTGGTAAGACAACAAGGGGTCTACAAAGGGTCGGGCAGTATTGTGTGAGTGCACCACAGGCACGTGCGTATCAGTGTGTCTGATCCTCAGTAATCCCATGAGCTAGGTACTATCATTGGCCCCACATACAGATGAGTAAGCTGAGGCAGACGCTGGATAAGCTGCACAAGGTCAGTCAGCTGGTGTCTGGCAGAGCCAGCACTTGAACTCACAACAAACTGGCTCCAGAGTCCAAGTTCTAATTAGGGCTATGCCCAACCTGCCTTCCCACTGCCCAGAGCATTCGTTCGAGCAGCAGCTCCATCCCAGGTTCATTTCCGGGTGTTAGGGATGCAGCTATGAATAAAAAGAATCAGGAGTTCATGCAGCGTTTGCCGGGTGGATGACCAGGTGGACGTGTGGATGGACAGCGGGCTAGATGTACTGATGGGTGGGTGAGGAACAAGGTAGGATTCAGGAAAGGCTCTGCTGACTATCATGAGTGAGTGAGTCATCCGTAAGAGGCTGGATCTGTCTTCCGCAGCTTTTCTTCCTGTATTCGACAGTAATTCGTCAGTGGAATGCACGCAGGCCCCAGGACCAGAAACCTGGCTCTATCCTTTTAACATCCATGTGATCCAGAGCAATTCACTTAACCCACCCCCCCAGACCAGTCTCCTCACTTATAAAATGAGAATAACCCCAGCTACTCACAGTTGCTGGGGATTAAATGTTATTTGCTATTGTTTGGAGCCTGGTTCAAACATCTCTTTTCTGCAGCTCTCAGTTCAATTCAGTTCAACAAAATGTTTATGAAATGTGTCCTTTATGCAGACACTGTGCTGAGGGTAAGGCTCCAACACCAAATTAGACAAATGCAGCTCAAATAAATTTCAGTTTAGGGGAAAGACAGGAAAAAAACAAACATGTATTGTAAGTGCTCAGGGAAGTATGGGATGGTAAGTGGGGGTTAGATGGGGGGGGGTTAGATGTGGGGGGTTAGATGGGGGGGTTAGATGTGGGGGGTTAGATGGGGGGGCTTGATGGGGGGGGTTAGATGGGGGTGGAATTAGCCTGTCCTCCTTGATGCCCCACAGCACTCCCCTGGGCTGGAGATCACTATACGCATCTGCCGCCTGTTAAACGTGGCTCTTACAGAGATGCCCATGCAACCCTGAAAGAGGAATCCGTTGCACCAAATGGACATATGAATATGGATATGAGGAGAAAGGTGGATGGATGGATGACGGATGGATGCGTGGGTGGTCGGATGGGCGGTCGGATGGGCGGGTGGGTGACAGATGGACATGTGGGAGGTGGATGAAGGCACGGGTCGTTGGATGGGTGGGTGAGTGGGTGGATGTGTGGACAGATGGGTAGATGGATGCACGGACGGACGGGTGGATGGAAGGAAGTCAAAACAATGGTCCACACAAGAATAGCCAGGCGAACTTCGCAAGAGACACGGCCAGAAGCAAAACCCAGTCCATGCTGAGCTTATGTCCACGTATTTAAAAAACTGGACAGAAGGAACAGGAGCATCGGGGACAGATCTGGGGCAAAGCCAGAAACTGGGATAATACACAGAAGTTGGAAAAGAGGGCCCAGCTGCAGGAGACTGCACCAGCAAAAAGGTCTCTTGGGATAGCAGGACCCAGAGGATCAGGTGTGGCATATCACAAGGACAGTCACAAATGTCCCTCAGAGATGCACCTCCTCATGATAGGACTCTATGGCTCCTGTCATTAAGATGAGCCATAACTCATCTACTCTTTGTATCTGCCCTTGCCCACACGACTTGTCTTGGTCAATGGGACATTACCATGGTCAGAGGCTGAAAAGCACTTGTACATTGGAGTTTGCTCTCATGCTGCTTTGGGAACCCTGTGCCCACTGCTCCATGAACTGCCAGGCTCACTTAGCCTGCTACACGGCTGAGTCACTCATGCCTACTGCCCCAGCTGACAAAGAGCCAACAGTCAGACCTGAAAGTCCCAGAACAGGCTGTCTCTGCTGCGTTGGCCCCCATCAGGAAGAGCCGTCCCACTGGCCATGACGGGACAGGATCACTTCTACCATTTGTACCAGCAACTCTGGCGTGGTGGGAGGGAAAGCTCACTGAAACACAGGGGGCCGTGAAGAGCCAGACCCACTCCAGCAGGACGGTCAAACCAGCTCGTGTGGATGAGGCCCCTCCTTTCTATCCACCAATCCTCGGCGCAGAGATATCTTCGGCAAAATCACTTCTCACAGTGGGAGCACATGAGCCAACCACTCTCTGGAATCTGGGAGCCAGTACGCAGGCATGTATTTATCCCACTGCTTTTTTAACCACTGAATAATTTACTCCACAAGCAATCATGGTGCACCAGTATGGGTTAGGCTCTGCAGATAAGGTGGAAGGCAAGACAGACTGCGGTTGTGGCCCTCTGCGGTTACGCGATCTTATCAGGGGCTGGGATGGGGTTCTGATTCTGAGCCGGAAGAGGACTTGGAGCAGGAATGGAACGACAACCATGACCTGGCCTGACTCTGGGCCTTTAGCCAAAGAAATCCACACACATGCTGCCTGACAGCTCCCAGTACAGAGGAATTACCGCTCTTCACTCTGTGGGTAAGAGGACAGACTCTGGGGGGAGCCGCGTGGCTCAGATGTTTAACTATCTGACTCTTGATTTCGGCTCAGGTCACAGTCTCAACGTCATGGGATCCAGCCCCGCGACCGGCTTGGTGCTGGGCATGGAGTCTGCCTGAGAGTCTCGCTCTCCCTGTGCCTCTCTCCTCTAGCCACGTGCATGTGTGCACTTTCTCTTTAAAAAAAAAAAAAAAAAGGACAGACTTTGGAGTCCCACTGTCTGAGTATCTGAGTCTGAATTCAAGACTTACTATTCATGTCCGTGAATGTCTCCATCCTTCAGTTTTTTCTGTTTAAACCTGGGATTTATACATGTTGCTACTTCCCAGGGCAGTTGCAAACACTGACGATATATGACCTATCGCAGGGGAATACCTGGTTCACCATGGGGGTTTAGGTTACTATCCTCCTTCCTTGCTCCTGATCCCACTCTTACTTCTCACTCTATGAGGCTTTTTTTTTTTTTTTTTTTTTTGCCCCAACCTGGATTTGCATTCCCCCATTTAGATCTGGGCACCCTCTCTGAGGAGGCCAAGAAAATACACCTCTCAAATGCCAGGCCACGGGGGGCGTCACTGACGGGGAGCTCTGGCACGAGGACTCTCCACTGGCCTGCCCAGATTCCTTTTACAACTGTGTCTGCAACCAATTCTCCCCAAATGTCTCCTTCACCTCCTCCCCGGACGTCAGGCCTCCACTACAGTCTGAACACCGTCCCTGCCACTCTCACCTGGTCCCACTTGTCCTCCACATTCTCCCCAAAACCTCATGTGTCTCTCATCCTGTATCGGCATTGGCTTCTGCTCCTTGGAGGACCCCCAGCACACTCTGACACTGAGTCCTACCTGCCCTTCTTCTGATTTCCTCTGCTTATTGCTACCACAGGCAATATCCTCCCAAATGGCCAGACTTTAAGATCTAGAGAACCTTGCTCTTCCTGAAACAGGAAGAAGAGCCAGCTGTCTCCCCCACCCCATGTCCTTTCGCCTCTACCTTAAAATACAGCCAGAACCCAACCACGTCCCCCACGCTAGCACCTCGGTCCCGCACACCATTCTTTCTTGCTTGTACCATTGCAGTAGTATGCTAGCTGACCTCCCCGTCGCTGCACATGCCCTTCTTCACCCTACTTCACTAAAACAAAGCGATCCCATCAAGGCTAAGTCAGATGATGGAGCGCTTCTGCTTAATGTCCTCTAACAGATTCCCACCTAACTCAGACCAAAAGCCAAAGTCCTAGCAAGGCCACAAATGGCCCCTCCGTGACCTGCTCCCACCTGCCAACTGGCTCATTCCACTAGATCTACATTGGCCTCTTTTTTGTTCTGCGGCTCCCCTCTTCGGGTTTCCTCACTGATGCTGCCCCTCTATAAAGCTCTTCCTGACGACAAGCATTTGATTTCGCTCCCTGGCTTTACCCGAGTGCCACCTTCTTAGCAAGGCCCTCGCTGGTTACTCTACCTGAAATTCCAAACTTCCCCTCCCCACCCCTTTCACTATTTTGGTTTTGGTTTCCTAACCCTCCTCACTAGGTAACATAGTTTGCCTTTGACTTATTTCTTCTTTCCCCAGGAGAATGTAGGTTCCACGACGGGGTAATTTTTGTTTGCTGTTGTATCCACGGTACCCTAGAGTGTGGTGCCTGGCGCGGACCGAGGGGAGGGAGGGAGGGAGGGATGGACAGAGCGTTCGAGAGAGAACAGGACGGAGTGAAGGAGAGGGGAGGGCGGGAAGGACAGAGGGACAAGGGTAGAGGTGAGGGCGAGGGAGGGGTGAAGTGGGGGGGGGAGGGGTGAAGTGAGGGGGGGGAGGGAAGGCGGGAGGACGCAGGGTGGGCTGGAGGGTGCGCGGAAGATGAGAGGAGGCAAGGAGAGAAGGGATGAGAAGGGGCTGACCAGGGGCTGGAAATGCCACAAGGCTCAGCAGGGAGAAGCAACCTGCCATCGGCCACGGACACTAAATCCGCAGACTTACCCAGAAAACATCCTGCCCTCATTTCACTAAGTGACCCTTTCGGGCCCTGACTTGAGCGGGATAATGGAAGATCGGATAGGCTGCGACTTCTACTCACTAGTATCCCAAAGGGGGACATGAACACTCCAGAAGGCCCAATACTTTAGCGTCAGAGATCTGAACCCTGGTCCTGTGCAGTCTTGGCCAAGTGACTGAGCCTTCTTTTCTTTACCTCTAAAGTTAAGATAATTTATTTATATAGGAAGATGACCACAACGATGTTCTAAGAAATAAGATGACCTTACACCAAGGGCCTAGCAGAGTCTGGGACTTCATAAGCGCTAGTATGACTCCTAGAGACAATTTCTTTGGTGTCTCAGTTTCCCCACTTGGAAAGCCCACCTACTAATGCGAGTTTCTGGGAGAACCACATTGGTTGACGCCAGGCTCAGACTGAACGACCCGGTAAATGTCAGCCGTGGCACCGGCTGTGCTGCTGAAGAGGACCCGCTCCGAGGACCTGAGGCCTCGAAGGTTCGCCACCAAAAGCCACCAAACTACGGGGCCCTCCCTGTAATGCTGAAGTGTCCACTTCATAGTCACCTAGTTTGCATCTGAGAAACCAAGTCCCAAAGAGGTCAAATAACTTGCCCAGAGCCCCCAAGCGTGCGGGTGGCAAAGCCAGTGCTGAACCCACGATGAGAGGGAGGCCCCCACCACCTTCCACACCTCTCGCTGCTCCCCAGATCCCAGAGGCCACCGCGATCACACCCACGCTGCAGGGAGTGGGGTGCCCCAGCCTGTCCTTCCGTACTCCCACTAAGAGCCGGCTTTTCCTGCACCATCCAGACTTTCTCCTGCTCCAGGGGAATCTGTACTCTCACACCAGTACTGTGGTTTCCCCACAGGGAGCAAATCACCAGCCTGGTCCCCCGGGCTGTGACGCAGGTAAATGCAACCCCCCCCGCCACCCGGAGCAGATGGCTGCATGTGAGGCAGCTTTCCTTTCACTCCTTGCTGATAGCCCAAGAACCTTCAGTAATTACTGCTATTATTCTTACATTAAACAACAGTAAACTAAGAATTCCAAAGGTACAGGGAAGAGAGAAGTACACACAGACGCACGCACACACACACTTTATGCCACAGGAATTCTTGGAGGCTGTGAGGCAGACAAAGACAAAAGGAACGCCATCCTACTGGTGAACCTGTCTACACACAGATTTTTTTTTTTTTAAAGATTTTATTTATTTATCAGAGAGGGGAGGGGGGAGAGCGAGCACAGGCAGACAGAATGGCAGGCAGAGGCAGAGGGAGAAGCAGGCTCCCTGCCGAGCAAGGAGCCCGATGCGGGACTCGATCCCAGGACGCTGGGATCGCGACCTGAGCCAAAGGCAGCTGCCCAACCAACTGAGCCACCCAGGCGTCACACAGATTTTTTGCATCTGCTTTCCTCAGACAGACAGAGGCCCTGTTTATTAACCCTAGCGTCCCTGCAAAGAACGGTGGGGGCAGGCCACAGCCAAGGGTCACAAGGGCACTCTCTGCTTCCCTCGATTCCAGACCAGCGGACAGTCAATCCCCACACTTGCTCTTGAAGGCAATTACTCACAAGGAGCTTAGCTTCCACATGAAATGCTCAGTTTTTCCTGTTTGAGTTCTGAACCTTTCAAAGTGAGGGCTCAACCAATGGTCTGTTTGTGAAATATTTTCTTCTCCCACTTAAGCAGTGGATGCATTTCTTGTTCTTCGAAAACAACCCTGAAATCTAGCAGACTGCTGCCCTGTGTCAAGGTGGTCCTGGGCATCTGTGGCAGGCTGATCCAAGGACATCTGCTATCGGGACTGAGGACTCCTACGGAGGGAAGGGGAAGGAGAAGAACAGAAAAGCAGGTTGTGCTGCCTGCTGTTCCTTCCGGATTTAGTATCTCACAATGAATCTTCAATTTGGGGGGGGGGGGGGGGGAATCAACTTTTTGGCAGAGAAGTCACCATAGCCGCCGAAGCTTTAAGTCTGTTCCACTCCCTTTGCAGGATTCCAAGGCAAGTGGCTGGGGCCTGGTGGTTTTCACCGTGACAGCAAGCATCTTCGCTCAGGTGGGAGGCAGGCAGAGGTAGAACAGTGAGGAGGCAGGGGAAGATTCGGACTTTGTTATACGTGTGTATCTGTAGACACCTCCTCCCAGGGTCCCTACTCGCTTATTGTCTTATCTCAAAGGAACACTCTGAAGGAGGAATATACATACCTACATCTCCATACTTCCCTGACTCAGTTTACCTACCTACCCACCCACCCATCTATTATCTATTTATCTGCCTGTCTATTTTACAGCCGAGTAAACCGACTGAGCTCCTGGGACGACATGTCAGGCTCCATGAGCTGCAGCCACTCACGTGGACACAGGGGAGGGCGGATTAACTCAGCTCCCCGCTGTGACTGTCCTTCATCAGGACCCCACCGACTCAGTCATTCCCGATCTTGACTGTAAATGGGGTCACTCCACCGGCATTCACGGAGCACCTGTGATCTGCCAGCCCCGGTGGCCACTGAGTCCGCGGGGTCAAAACCCCCAGAAAAAAATGCCTTAGTAGTTCTGTGAACATCAAGCGATTGTGTGTGTGTGTGTGTCTATATTGAAGGTGGAGAGAAAAATCATGCCAATCTGAAACAGAGGGATTACGCTGTAGCAGAATGTTTGGCTAGATTAAAGGATTCAGTCTTAACTAACAACACGGGATCCTAAAACCACGCAGGCAGAGCTATGGAGACACCAGATTCTCCTCTCAGGAAGAGTTCCCAGCCCAGGGCTTCTGCTCATTTCTCCTCTTCCAGCCCGGGCCAATCAACAGCACAGGAGAAACAGCAGCACTGGCTCCTCCTCTCCACAGGTTCTGACTTCCCCATTCCTCTCCTTCCCCCGCCCCCTCCCCCACCACCCTCCTCTGCGAATCCTCCTTGAGCCTTCAAGGAATGTCCTAATCTCACCACTGTTCTGTAAGCAGGACCCCAGAACCCAGGGCGGACATTAGGTTTATGGTTTGAGAGGTCTTCTTTACTCTGAATGGACAGTGGGATTTTCAGGATGGATGGATGGACTTACTCTGAAGTTGGTTTTAACTCTACTAAAGCCTGTATGACCGGGATTGGAGGGATGAGCCTTCCTGGAGACTGGGGTCCCTAAAGATGTACAATGAAGATGAGGTTCACAGAAGCCAATGGGATGATGTTCTGACTATTCAAATTCCTCACACAACAAGATCCCAGTACGTGGAAGAAGGAACCCGACTGCCTCCTCAGCAGGAAATGCCACCTTGACTGTGTAAGGAGAAGTCATCTTGGGCGCCTGGGTGGGTCAGTCATTAAGTGGCTGCCCTCGGCTCAGGTCATGATCCCAGGGTCCTGGGATCAAGCCCTGCACTGGGCTTCCTGCTTGGCAGGGAGCCTGCTTCTCCCTCTGCCTGCTGCTTCCCCTAGTTGTGCTCTCTCACTCTAAAATAAATAAATAAAATCTTAAAAAAAGAAGAAAAAAAGGAAATGCTACCTTAACGGTACAAGAAAAAGCCATTTCAGGGCACCTGGTGGCTCAGCTGATTAAGCATCTGACTTGGGCTTGGGTGGTGATCTCAGGGCCCTGGGATTGAGGCCCACTCCTGGTCCCACCGGGCTCCATGCTTGGGGATGGGGGAGTCTGCTTCAAAAATAAGCTCTCTTAGCACTAGGCAAGTCTGCAGGTCCATGAATGATTTAGAAATACAAGTAAGCACACGTGTATGTCATAGATGAGACAAACAACCGCTGTTACAGGATGAACTATGCACCCCACCCCCCCAAAACTTCGTATCTTGAAGCTCTAGCCTCAATACCTCAGAATGTGACTGAATTGGGAGACAGTGCCTTTAAGGAGGGGACTAAACTGAACCGAGGCCATCAGCATGGCCCTGAATCCAATCTGACTGGTGTCTTCATAAGAAGAGAGGAGAACACTCAGAGATACACCAGGGGCATCACGCCCAGAAGAACGACCATGTGAGGCGGTGGCAAGAAGGCAGCCATCTGCAAACCAAGGCGGGGGCTGGGGGAAGGGGTGAAAACAATCCTGCTGACATTTTGGTCTTGGGCTTTTGGCTCCAGAACTGTGAGAAAAGAAATTTCTATTGTTTAAGCAACCCAGTCTGTGGTATTTTGTTACGGCAGCCTGAGCAGACTAATACATGGACACGTTGGGTAAAATGAGGTTGCACTCTAGGAAGTTTTTACACACAAAGCATCCACGTTCAGGTGACTGTAAGGAAAGAGATTTTTATTTTTATTATTTTTTTAAAGATTTTATTTATTTCTTTGAGAGAGCGAGTGAGTGAGCATGAGCAGGGGACGGGCAGAGGAAGAAGGAGAAGCAGATGCCCAACTAAGCATGGAGCCCTACGAGAGGCTGAGATCATGACCTGAGACAAAAGCAGAGGCTTAACACACCGAGCCACCTAGGCGCCCCAAAGGAAAGAGATTTTTAAACCACTAGTGATCCAAATTAAACGTTTTTTTCCAGGAAAATATATTATATAACATCTTTCTGTAAAATCTAAACAATGTTTAATTCCAGTGGATGACTTAATCTTTTAAAACAAGATTGAGTTGTTTCTTTTTAATACAATTGGTCAAAACCATAAGACTTTTAGAGTATTAAAAGAAGAGAGAGAGAGAGACTTGAGACTTTCAGAGTCTCGTAATGGAGAATACCACCGTGTGATTGTAGAAGAGAAAAATCTTAAATAAGACCCAAGGTGCTGGATTCATAAAAGTAAAGAATAATAAATTTCATTCCATTAAACTTAAGAAGTTGTATACATCATAAAACATCATTAAGAGAGAGAAATGTCAAGCCACACACTGGGAAATATACTTCAAACACATAAAACTAACAAAGAATTCATACCCAGGATAAACACATCAGTAAGAAAATGGACTACATGATTTTTTCTAAATGAGTCAAATGCTAGATCACATAACACAAAAAAAGAAATCCAAATAACCAAATAAATAAAAGAGAGACAGTGAAGAAAGGGTCCCCAACTTCATTAGAATCAGAGAAATGCAAAATCGAAACCACCACAAGCTACCACGACACATCTTTGGCAAAGAGGAACAATTTGAACAGTATCAAAAATAAGCAATACGAGGCAACAGCAGTAACAGCCATACACGGAGGGCGGGAGTAAAAATCGAGAGAACCACTTTGTCAAGCAGTTTGGCATGATTCCCCGAAAATGAAGACACAAATACCCAGTAATTCGGCATCTCTCCTTCTGGAGAAACTCACGCACACGCGCCCCAAAATCCAAGAGAAACTCACGAGCGCACGCCGAGTGCAGGTGCGAGAACCTTCATAGTTACTGTGATCTAATAAGAAACAGAGATTTGGGTCTTCATCCTTGGCTCCTGGCATCCCCAGCTCCTAAAATCTTTGTAGTTTCCTAAGTGACAAAGGAAGTAGGAGCATTGTTTGTTCTACCATTTTGGTCTTTGACCCTAGTTCCTGACACAGAACTCCTAAACCCCCAGGGAAATTCCTAGGTGACAAGAACAGCTTTTCTTATAATGAGGGTGACTCGAGCAAAACCCCTGCGTCCCGCCAGGAGGTCACGACGTGTAAAGAAGAGATAGAGAGATGGATATGATGTAACTCACTTGATCTTTATTGGGACGAGGTCCGCAACACTATCGTGGTCCGGTCACGGTCCGCTGAAATTGTCACGGAGAAGGAGACGTCGCCTCACAATCTAGACAGAGAGGTCACCGCAGAAGTTGAGACTAAGAGCCAGCGAGTGGTTGGCAACAAAACTGTCGGGGCGTCGGTAACACCGGCGATGATGTCCTCCCCACAGGGAACTCGCTTCACCTCAGTCCAACCCGATGCCTCTTTATATACGGTGCTAGGTCTCCTTCGAAAACACATTACATCACTTATTTTTCTCATGCTTGCACATCAAAAACACACACATGTCAAAAACATTTTTTGGTCTCTACGATATCGTAGAAGTAAAAAATGTTTACAACTTTTTGCTCCACGCTAATCTTATCACTGCACGCATATGGTTTAGGCTCACTTGCTATGTGGTTAGTTTGCAACTTGTTTCTGTTTTTCATTTAGTAGGAGTTTGCTCTTACTATATATTATTTATTTATTCATATATGTATTACACTTTATTTATGAAAGGTTCGTACTCACTACAGAGGGGATTCCTGATGGGCCCCTAGAGCTCCTGGGTGAGGGCTTCTGATGTCGTGATTCACTGTAAGAAATGTATTTCGTTTCATTCCCATTTCTAGCATAGAGCTCCTAAAGCCCTTAGAATTTCCTAAGGGGAGGGGTCTTTGTATGTAAATGGGGTGACACGGGAATGGCACCTAAGGATGGGGCGACTGGAGGCCGCGGAGGGCAGATAGTCACAATAGCAACCATGCAGTTCTGTCTCGTTTTCCAGGTGGAGGAAATGTCATCAGAGAAATAAGACCACTCAGCTGTTTAAAGCAAAGTCCTAGGAAGGCCAGATCAGAAAAACTGGGCCTTGGTTTTCTCAACTATAAAATGGACATGAGTATGCTGTTACCCTACCGTACAGCCATGAAGACAATACATGTGGAACAGTCTTGATAGAACAGGCCTGGCTTTGCCTACTGATCCCCAAAAAACCCATTTTTTATTTTTTAAGACTGATTTATTGATTTGAGGGGTAGAGGAGCAGAGGCGGAAGGAGAGAGAAAAATCCTCCAGCGGAGCATGGAGCCCAATGCAGAGCTTGATCCCAGGACCCCAAGATCATGACCTGAGCCAAAATCAAGAGTCAGATGTTTAACTGAGCCATCCAAGTGCCCCCAAAATGCATTTTTAAAACAGTAAGTTCAAAAAGCCAAGAAAGTGTGATCTATGGGAGGAAAATGTTGGGAGTGACCCCTGTGTTGTGGGAAATGATGTGCAGAGCACCGGACATATTCAGACCTAAAATAACCAAATACAAAATACTGCAAGGCCCTGGGCTACTCTCAAGTTAAAAACCTCTAGAGTTACAGAAAGAACAGCTAGTCAGAAAGAGAAAAGACACACACACAATGTTCAAAGCTCTATATAAGGAAGAACTACTAAAATCATATGAAAGCGGTAGGTAAAATTTATACCGCCAATCTTAAAAATCCATGCAAAATGAATGACTTCGTCAGAAAATATAAGTTACTGAAATTGACTCAAGAAGAGGTAGAAAACTCGAATAGACCAATAACCATTGAAGAAATTGGAAATGCTGTCAAAAAAGTACTCAAAACGAGGTACCAGTGAAAGCAATTTGGGAAGAGCTATTAAAATTAAAAACACACATACCTTTCAACTCAGAAATTCCACTCCTGGGAGTCTATCAGACAGAAATGAAAGCGCCCGAACCTACGAAATGTGTGAGGGTTGGTCAGGCAGAATCATTTGTAGAAGCAAAAAAGCAGGGGACAAAGTGCATACTTGACCACGGAAAATCATGCACTCGTTAAAGAAAAAAAACTAGATTTTTATCAGCTGATCTGCACAATGTATTGACAGTGAAAAAGGCAAGAAGCAGAGAAGCACATATGTTTTCCAGGTTTTGCGGAACAATAATCAAAATAATCCCCTGTGTTTGTGTGTACGTGCACGCCCGCACACATGTATTTGTCTAATTTTATTAGCATAGAAAAGGCTGCAGCGAGCTATGTACCAGGCCGTAAGCCCTGGTTATAGAGTGAGTGTTGGGGAAATGAGCTGGGAAGGAAAGCAGAGGGAAGGTTAAAAAAAAAAAAAAGAAAAGAAAAGAAAGGAGTTCAGCAAAACAGGAGAAACAGAAGATTTCATGTAAATCAATGATTCCATGATAAAATGTTTTCATGCTATAACTCCTTTTATGTATAATTATATAAGTACCTTTTTGAATATGCATATGTCTGCTTGTCTGTTTTGTGTACATTCATGAGCACCAGAAGTGAAAGTAAAAACACAAAAACAAAAACAAATAAAAGACACCCCCCCCCACCCATGCTTTTCACAGACTTCTGCCAAAACTAGGGGTGTCTGGGTGGCTCAGTGGGTTAGGTTAAAGCCTCTGCCTTCGGCTCAGGTCCTGATTCCAGAGTCCTGGGATCCAGTCCTGCATCAGGCTCTCTGCTCAGCTGGGAGCCTGCTTCCTCCTCTCTCTCTGCCTCTCTGTCAAATAAATAAAATCCTTAAAAAATTAAAAAAAAGACTTCTGCCAAACCTTTAAGATACAATAAAGCCCTAAAACTGAGAAGGCACAAAGTCGCTCTGCTAGTTCTGCGAATCCTGAAGACAAAGCTGTACAGACACAAGACACAGGCTGATGAAAAACTAGAGCCCAGTCCCACTAACAGACAGAAGCAAACTCTGAGCCAATCCTATCCAGAGTGTACAAGAGTCATACATCTTGACCAAGCAGGGCTCACACAAAAAATGTGAAGACACTACAGGTTTCAGTTCCAGCATAGAAAGAGATTGAAAGTTATTACTTCCATCCTTACAACAAGAAACAGTTGAAGAGATGGAAAATCAGTGACTTTTCTTGGCTCCATGAAGGAACTAGGGGGCAAACCTCCACCTTGTAATCCGCAGAAACAGGTGAATTCACAGAGTTACGGTCAAGGTCTGCTCACCTAGAGCTACAGACGTAGACACACCTAAATGATCACTTTGTCAGGTTGCTGGAGGCCAGGTGTGGACTTGTGTGCCACTGAGACACTCCTGGGGACCCTAGTCTTAGGGTGTCCCCGATTCTCTGACACCGACGGGGCATAGGACGAGTCAGTTCTGACACCACCCAGAGTTAGTGCAGACCCTGTAGGTTAAAGGGCTTAGTCCAGCAAGACTGCTCCACTTCAAAGGCCAGCCACAAATGGGGCACCTGGGCTATTTCTGCCTAGCGAACTACAAATCTGGGGGTTCTCCTGACTGCCCCCTTAGATCCTATAATTTATCAGAATGACCCACAAAACTCAGAAAAATACTTCATTTACATTTACCAGTTCACTATAAACAGTATTCCTCAGGAACAGCCAAATGCAAGGAAGGCACGGGACAGGACACGTGGTCCCCATGACCTCTCTGGGCTGCCACCCTCTCAAGTGCATCAGTGTGTTCATGAGCCCAAAAGCTCTCAGAACCCCACTGTAGTAAAGGGGTGTTTGTGGAGGCTTCATAACACCGCTGTCATTGGCCTCGGGTGACTGAACTCTTCCCTCCAGCCAGCCATCTCTCCCCGGACATCGGAGATAGGAGGTGTGAGGGCAGATCCAACCTTCTAATCAGGACTTTGTCTTTCTGTAACCGGTCCCCACCCTGAAGCTACCTCCTGGGCCCCAGTCAGGAGTCATCTCATTAGCATACAAAAGGTAGTAAATTCCACGGATCTGGGGGCCTCTGTGCCAAGAACTGGGGGCAAAAGAGCAAATATTTTTTTTACTACCATAGGGGCTCCCCCAATACATTCGAAGGTTTTACCTCCAGAAACCCCATCAGGTTTTCACACTGAAAAGAAGTGCAAAGGAAGATCAGCTTGTGGCTTTTGTTGGGGGAGAAGGGAGAAGAATCAGCAGCCATGCAGAAGAGCCCAGAGTCTTCTCCAAGACAAAGGACCACTCTCCAGAGGATGAAACCCTGGTTGTTTTATCCCACCTGGAGGAAGGGCATTCCATCACTCTAGAAACTTGAAGGCCCTGGCAACTACAGCCACAGCAAACATTAAACACAGCCCAGCCCATAGCCATGTTAACATGAAACTTCACACTGAAGGTCTATTTATCTCGGTTCCTATAACCCAATAGATCACATCCAACTTTCAACAAAAAATTATGGGGCACGATAAAGGGCAAAGAATGAAAGGACTGATCGACTCCGTGGTTTCTATTCAGGGAATTTACTGTATCACAGATCAAGAACACATTTGTATGATCATTCAAACAGACACCAGAAAAGCATTTCCACTATTACTTTATTTATTTGAAAGAGAGAGCACGTGTACCAGTCAGGGAGGGGTGGAGAGGACAGAAGGAGCAGGAGAGTGAGAATCAATCCCAAGCAGACTCCATGCTGAGTTCAGAGCCTGATGTGGCACTCAATCCCACCGCCCTGAGACGGGACCTGAACTGAAATCAACAGTGAGACGCTCAACCATCTAAGCCACACACGTACCCATTTCTGCTTTTTTAAAATGAAAACTATTTCCCAACTCACGAAAGTGTAGCTACCAAAAATCTAAAATAAATGCCAGCATGGGGCACCTGGGTGGCTCAGTGGGT
Organism: Mustela nivalis; assembly: GCF_964662115.1. Lineage (NCBI taxonomy): Eukaryota > Metazoa > Chordata > Mammalia > Carnivora > Mustelidae > Mustela > Mustela nivalis. The sequence goes on from NC_139038.1 coordinate 19,234,580, forward strand.
TAAGCCTCTACCTTTGGCTCAGGTCATGATCCCAGGGTCCTGGGATCAAGTCCCGCATCGGGCTCTCTGCTCAGCAAGGAGCCTGCTTCCCTCTCTCTCTCCACCTACTTATGATCTCTCTTGCTATGTCAAATAAATAATAAATAAATCGATATATAACATTTTTTTAAAGCCAACATAAAAAATACTTTCAGCAAAGACAGGAAAAGACAAAATTCTGATATCATATAACATTATTCTAGAGTTTGAAAAAAATACAACAAGGCATGTAAAGGAGGAGAAAAGAAAAGATGAAACAGACATTATTAGTGTAAGGTATGATTTGTTACCTGGAAAAGTTAAGAAAATCAACTGAAAGATTATGCTAACTAATATTAAAATCCAATTAGGTGGCCAGATACTTTATAAATACACAAAAGTTGTTTCCTCAGCTGCACATAAAGAACACTAAATCAAAAGGATTAATTGAGAAGATATATCTTCTTCAAGCAAATGAGATACATAAGAAAAAATAGGCAAGACAAATAAAAAGAAAATTGTATACATATTTGGCAGTATCTTAAATTTTATGGAAGAATCTGTAAGATCTGAATAATCAATAGAGCAAGTATTTAAAATCTCTCCCTAGGGGCGCCTGGGTGGCTCGGTGGGTTGGGCCTCTGCCTTCGGCTCGGGTCATGGTCTCGGGGTCCTGGGATCGAGCCCCACATTGGGCACTCTGCTCAGCGAGAAGCCTGCTTCCTCCTCTCTCTCTGCCTGCCTCTCTGCCTACTTGTGATCTCTCTATCTGTCAAATAAATAAATAAAATCTTTAAAAAAAATAAAATAAATAAAATAAAATAAAATAAAATCTCTCCCTAAATGTATCTACAAGTTCAGTGCTCTATCAATTAAATTCTCAGCAATTTTTTAACAAAAATTAAAAAGCTATCTTTAAGAAAATATTTTTTTTAAGGTTTATTAACTTGAGAGAGAGAGCATGAGGGACAGAGGGAAAGGGAGAAGCAGACTCCCTGCCCAGGAGGGAGCCCGATGTGGGACTCCATCCCAAGATCCTGGGATTGTAACCTGAGCCAAAGGCAGCAGCTTAACCTACTAAGCCACCCAGGCGCCCCTGAAGAAAATATTTTTTTTTAATAATAAAAATTCTGTTTAAAAAAAAAAAGCAGTGAGCAACACACGTTGTGCTATCAAAAAAACATAAGGAAGCTTTTAAAAAAAAAGGCAATTAGGTAACCAAAGTCATTTAACAGGTTGTGTTGCAGTTGTAAAAACAGAGAAGTAGATTAGCAAGACACAGTTGAGTTCAGAAAGAGAATCATGACTTAGAGGAAACTTTGTATACCAAAGAGGTGGCACTGGACTTCAGAGTAGGAGTAGTAGTAGTAGAACCAATGTTGAAAGCTAGAGTTGGGACAAATGACTATATATTTGGAAAATTTAAATGATATGCATCCTTCACACTGCACACAAAATATTAAACTGCAGCTGAATTAAGGATCTGAACATTAAAATTAGATTAAAGGACAATACAGAATTAATACTTTTAAAATCTTAGGAGGGGATAAAGCAGTAATCAATGAACAGTAGAAAGAATCAATAAAAGAAAATACTGGTTTTATCCTGTGATTAACTTAAAACTTCTGTTTGACAGAAGACTCTAGAAAGAAAATTACATGGTCATGACAAGTTACATTCTGTAAGATATTATTTGCATCCCATATGATAGACATAGGATTGAAATCCAGAGTATTTCAAGAACTCCTACAACAGATTTTTGAAAGAAATAAGACTATTCCTATTTTTTTTAAGTGGGGGTAAATATACATAGGAAATTCAGAAAAGAAAAAGTATAGGGGTGCCTGGGTGCCTCAGTCAGTTAACTGTCTGCCTTCAGCTCATGGTCATGATCCTGGGTCCGGGGGTCAAACCCTACTCAGTGGGGAGCCTGTCCACACCCCCTTCCCTTGCTTGGGCTCACTCTCTCCTCTCTGTCAAATAAACAAATAATCTTTCAAAAATAATTTAAAAATAATTTTTAAAAAGAAAATGTATCAATAGCTGATAAATATTTGAAGAAATGTTGCAAGTTTACTAAGAATCAGGGAGATGGATTTGAATCTCAAGCGGTTGGAGCTGAGTCATTTTCCCAATACCCAACAGAGACTGGCAATTCGCTCCTGGACCCAAGCTCCAGACCTGGCTATGTTCCCAATCCTTCGGCTGTGTTTTTACTCAGTGTCATCTGTAATCCCACAAACTATCTCATGTCCTTCTACCACACTTGCCCTTATGTTTTTCTAGGTTCTTTTTCTGTTACTAACACCCTTAGATGATAGAAATGTTGAAGAATTTTTAGCAATTCAGAGTCTCATTTTCTAGAAGTATTGGTTTCCTAGGGCTACCATAACAAAGTACCCTGAACTAGATGGCTTCAAACAGAAATTATCACCACACAGTCTGGAGGCTAGAAGTCTAAATCAAGACGTCAGCAGAGCCACGCTCCTGCAGGCTGGATGCAAGGAAGCCTCTTCTTTGCCTCTTCCTAGCTTCTAGTGGCCTCAGGAGTGCACTGACTTGTGGCAGCATCATGGTACCAGGACAATCTTTCTCTTCAGATGACACTGTTCTCTCTGTGTCTTCATATGACATTCTCCTCTCTGTGCCTCCCTACTTTTTTTTTTTTTAAAGATTCATTTATTTATTTGAGAGAGAGAGTATGAACGAGCATGGAGGGGGAGGGACAGAGAGTCTTAAGCAGACTCTGCTGAGTGTGCAGCCAACACGGGGCTTGATCTCATGACCCTAAGGTCACAGTCTGAGCCAAAACCAAGAGTTAAGAGGCTGACTGCACCACAGACTGCACCACCCAGGTGCCCCAGCTCTACTCTTCTTATAAGGACAACAGTCCCGTGGGATTAAGGACCTGCCCTACTCTATCATGACTTCATATTAACTAATTATAGCTGCAGTGATCTTATTTCCAAATAAAGTCACATTCGAAGGTACTGCAGGTTAGGACTTCAACAAGTATTGTGCGGGGGAAGGAATTCAACCTGCAACTCAACAATAAAAAGAGTGAGCTATCAAAACACAAACTTGGATGCATCTCCAAGACACCATGCTGAGTGAAAGAAACAAGTCTCAAAAGGTTACCTCTAATATTATTCCATTTATAGCAGAGTTTCAAAAAGCCCGTACTGCATGATGGAGACCAGACCAGTAGTGGCCCAAAGGTAGGCGTCGGGGACAGGGTGGGACGATAAAGAGACAGGAAGGGAGTTTCCGGGGGCAGGAGAACGCTGCTGAATCCTGACTGCAGCTGGGACCGTGCGAATCTTGACATGTGCGCAAACTCACAGAAATGTAGATTTTTGTAAAAAAAAAAAAAAAAAAAAGTGATTGCTACTGTATGATCATTTAAGAAATAAATTTAAAAGACGCTGCAAACTAACTGCTTTTGGATCTTCAGACTGTACTCAAAGAGCAAAAGGCTGATGCTTTGAGGGCCGTCCAAATATTTACTAAAATCATATCCTGTGTTGTTTCTGCCTCATAAAATCAGCCCTAAGCAGAACTAAATGATTCTGACATATTCCCAGCTTCACATGTATAGCCCTTGATTTGATGGTTTCTCCTCTGTTGGGAACCGTAATGCAATATTGTTTACTCATCATACACCTCAGAAACTGATGACGGTAGAGTCAATCCCACAAAGCCACAGAATTTCTTTTTTGAAAGGGGGAGGGGGATAATAGTGAAACTAAGCTATTCAGAGGCAACTAATACAGTTCAGAGTGGAATCAGTGGCTATAGACGAAGATGTAATTGGTCTGATCCTTCCATTTCTATCAGAATTATGGTCTTTGGTACTGCCGAACGATCACGGTATCCCGGCTCCTGGCGTTGCAGAATTTCTAGCACGTAACAGATATTGCGTATTTCTTCCTGGTTCAGTCCCTGATGATGTGTAGAACTTTCTTTTTCTTTTTATTTATTTATTTGACAGAGAGAGAGAGAAAGAGAGAGAGACAGCACAAGCTGCAGAGGGAGAAGCAAGCTCTCCATTGAGCAGGGAGCCCCACATAGGGCTCCAGTACCAGGACCCCAGGATCAAGACCAGAGCCAAAGGCAGATGCTTAACCAATGAGCCACCCAGGTTTGGGGTATAGAGATTTCTGTCCAAAGCAATATATAATCCTTATGGATGGTATGTAGGCCCATTATTGGTCTTTACACTGTAGAATCTTTACAATTTTAATCCATCATTTACCAAAATTCATAAAGCCCCAACACTGCACGAATATATTAGCTTGGAAGTAATAATAATAACACATGCCTTAAAGAGCTGGGGTTTATTTCCTGTTCCATTATGGGGCGGCTGGCTGGGGGCTCTATCCTACATCTCCTCTCTCCACGTTCCTATCTATCAGCCAACCTGGCCAAGAAAAATGAAGGAAGTCTGAATATTTCAAGTAGGATTCATGTGGGGTATGCCATGAGGAGTCTGGCTGCAAAGCCCATTGACTAAGAATAGTATCTAGACTTACACTGTCTGAATTTTAATCTCTGGTCCTTCCTTTACCATCTCCATGATTCTGGAAAAATAACTGAATTTCTCCATGTCTTCATTTCCTCATCGGTATAATGGGGTAATAACATATTACACCTTCAGAGTGAATCAATGCTCAACAAATTAATATATGTCTTATGTAAATCTTTGATATTTTCTTAAAACTAATAGAGATGAGCCCACTTAAGGGCTCTAAATAGAATGGGACAACATCTGCTCTAATTGTTTTAAAAATAAAACTCATTCTAGCCATGCTGTGGGAAATGGATTGGGAGGAGGAGGTACAGTGGATATCAAGGAGAGACTGAACTGGCTCTCCTTTGTGACGTATGTGTATATATTGAGGTGTTAAGGGACTGGGGACATACAGCATGAATTTCAAGTTTCCAACTAAGATTTCATTCACCAAGATAGCTACCAAGATGTTGACCTGACACTTTGTGGATTATCCAAAAAGGATGCCTAGTAGACACATACCATGGTTCGGGGAAATGTCTAGGCTGTGGGTAACAGTAGGAGACAGTCAACATGGGGAGAGAGCTGAGCAGAGAGGTACCCCACAGAGAGCTGATAGAATAAGCAAAGGCCAGAGTTTCAGGAATACTTAAGGACTCTCAGAAGAAAAGGATGCAGAAAAGAAAGGGACAAAGAGGATCCAAAGAGAAATAAAGGGAAGGGAAAGTAAGAGTCTTCGTCAGGAGAGGCCTTGCTGCTTTTCTCATCTGGAGGCATCTACGTGGGGCACATTGATTCAAATCCCAGCCCCAACACCTACTCACCCAACTCTGGAGGAACCCCTTAACTTCCCTAAATGTCACCTGCCTCATCTATGAAGTCAGAGAATATGGAACCCACCTGAAACTACTGTCACTGATGATTAATGAGTGATTGCATAAAATGAGCAGGCCAGGACATGTAGCATGTGGCCCTTGACTCTCCACCATTGTTATTATATCACAGCCAGACCCATCAGCAACTTTTCCAAAGCGTTAGAGGTATTTCACATTAAGAGGTCACGTGTCACTATCAAAATCTAACTGATGGGTGCCTTTTGCAGCAGTGTCAGCATGTGATAAACTCCTGACTGTTCCCTGGCTTTAGTAGGAGTATTTCAAACACACCTGTTCCCGATCTGCTTGTCCACATCTCAGTTCTGCCACTTGACCCCATGCCTCCCTGTTGAAGCAACAGAGACTGCCTGTCCAAGTCTCACCGCCTATGTCCCTATAGCTTTTTTGCAGAGGCGCCTCGGGCTGCCAGAGTCTGTGTCAGGGGCACAGGGAAGGCTCCTAGGCATGGGAAGAGCAACCATGAAAGAGACCAGTGAGGACAGTCACACTGGAGGAAAGGAAGGTCACACAATGGCAGAAGAGAACACAACATGGGGACAATGGCAAAGGGCAAGTAAGGGGAGGGGGCTTTGCTCAAACAACCCACTCTGTAATACCACATACCATGAATGCTCATAGAAGTGGAAAAAATGGTGAAACAGAGTATGACAGCCATTTGCAATCTGCCCTCCTCTGTGGAGTCAAGGACAGTGAGCAAATAACAAACACACAATAAAACAAACTGGGCATGGTGTCCAACCTTCCAGGCATCTGTATGAAAAAGTAAGCCCATAATATAAAGCCCCAGGAAAATCAAGTTGGGGGCGGGGGGGACAGAAAAATGGGACTGTGCTGCATTATTTATGAGTGCCACAATTCTTGGCCAGATCCTTGTTCCTTTGGCCAAGTTTTCCATGGGTGATTTCTCCAAGTTAAGCTCCCCTCTGCAGGAGGCCAAGAATGGTCAGCTGTTCATCTTTAGGAGAAGATGGAAAATTATGAAGTTGAAGTTCCACTCTGAGTACTGAAGACTGTATATGGGGATGAGAGATACAGTGTCTCCTTTTGCAGGAAAAGAATGTTTCATATGAAAATATCTATTTCTTTCTCATCCTCATCTCCCACCACTCCCTACTCCTTCCTTCATGCAAAATCGTTTCCAGCCACCATGACCTTCTAGTAAAATCAGCATCAGGCCAGTGTTCTCCTGTCGCTGTGCCTCTATATGAAACATTCTTCTCCTACGCTTTGAAATCCTTCTGCATGTGGCAGGCATAACTTCTGGATACACGGGAGACTCCAGGGTCTCTGCAAGGAGGTGCAGAACCAAGAATAGCACCGTAATTGTTTGGAGGGAAAGGGGTGTTGGGAGAAGGAAGATTAAAGAAGCAAAGAAATATGAATTTTGTTTTCTTTTTCCTGAATCCTGGGGAAAGTCAGTTGAGTAGCTATTTACGATACAATGGGCTAAGAGCTAGAATGTAAATGTAATAAAGTCACTTATAAAAAGAGATGAGAAATCCACTAATTTTCAGGGGGAGAAACTTCTGGAAAGGTTTCATAAAAGACATAGTATTTGAACTTCATCTCAAAGCCTGAGTAGAAATTGTCAAGGCAGTCAAGATGTGGGGATTTTTAACCCACTAAGAGCTTTCAAATTTCTGGTGCCACAAGTTAACAGTTTTTTAAAAAAATTATTCATATGCTCATTACAAGACATACTTCTGGAACGAAGTAACTCAAAACGATTGAAAATAAGATAAAACGGCAAAATGTCAGTCAACTGTAGAACAAAAAGAAAATGGAATTAGTAATTTAAATGTCAGGAAAAAAAAACAGAATTAAAGGTGACAGCATAAGGGACAGAGAAGAATATATTATTAATAAAAGATGATCAATTAAGAAACCATAAAAGTCATGAAATATTATGCACCAAACATCGGAACTTCAAAATAAATATACCAAAATCATTCAGAATTCCAAGGGGATAGTAATGCATTTCCTGCTCAGATACTGATAGATCAAAAGAAAAATACACAAGGAATTTCCATGATCACAATTAACCAGTCTGAGTAAACGGGGATATGTTCTCATACATACTTATATGGACCTATATATTCAAGTCTGCCTGTATATGCATATTGTGTACCCAGAGGACACACACCCTTCAAAAATCACTTTACCAAAACTATCAATGCCTTTAATAAGCTATTTTTAAAAATCTCAGGTTCAAAAAAAGCCAAAATTGTAAAAAGTACATGGAGCAACTAACATGGAAATTTCAGAAATTATTAACAAATAGATAACTAAAAAAGCAAGAGTAAGTAACATCATCACAAAACTACCCATCTTTAGATTTAAAACTGTTTCCTAAAGTAACTCTTGGGTTAAGTAGAAACTCAAAGCTGAAATTATGGTCTGTTTAGAAATGAACTGGAACGCTACATATCTAAATTATGGAACGTAGCTGCAGTCCCCTGAAGAAAATTTATAACTTTGAATGCTTCTATTACAAAACAAGGACGACTGAATAAATGAGCTAACCATTCAGCTCAGAAAGCTGAAAAAAGAGTTACCACAACAACCATTAAAAAAGAAAGAAAGAAAAAGAAAAACCTATAGACAATAAAAAGAAGGAATGAATAAAGATAAAAGCAGGAATAAATGAAATAGAAAACAAAAGAAAAATACGAGACTGCGGCAATAAAACCAAAAGCTAGCTCTGTAAAAACAGCAATAAAAAAACCAAACTTCCAGCAAGACTGATCAAGGAAAGGAGCACAAATAACCATTTGAAGAATTATAAAGAGCATATAACCACAAATGAAAGGGTGCTTTATACTATACATAAATTTGTATCAGTAAATCTGAAAACCTAGATTAAACAGGCTATTATTAAGGATCTTTAACTCACCAAAGTAAATTCACAAAGTGTTTTGAAAAAGCAAAGAGAATTTTTTTTTTTTAAGTTAGCAAAGTATCACCCTCCCAGTCTGCAGACCCAGATATATTTTATGGGTGAGTTCAACCAACATTCTTACAACAAATAGCCCTGTACTTTTTGTGACTACTTTAGAACACTGGAAGTGATAGAAAACTTTTCCAATTCATTCTAAAAAACCAACATAAAAGTGATACAGAAGCCAGACTCTATTTCACCAGAAACAAAGACCCTGAAGAGAACAAACTAATTTAATGCATAAATATGAATGCCAAAAATTACAACACCGAACAATGATCTTAATTTAGCAGTGCCTGTACTAGTAAAATAACAGGACCAACCAAGTAGAGTTTTCCCAGGAAAGCTACAATGGTTCATCCTTAGGATTTCTGAAACTAACCACTTTCCTGAAATGAAGGTAAAACCCTACCTGACCACCTCAATACACACTAATAATTTTAATAAATATATGCCTAAATTCCCAAGAAAAATCCACAGCAAGCCAGAAAGAGATTTGATGTAACTGATAAGAAGGATCTAGAAGAAATTATCACCAATATCACACTTTGGAAGGAAACATTTATAGGCATTCTAATTAAAATAAAATTAAATTTTAAAAGTTTACTATCATTAGTATTATTCTAAATTGTTTGGGATACTGTAGACATCACATGGAGTCAAAAAAACAAACAAAAATACAAGAGAATTTAAATGATCAAGAAAACCACAAACTGTCATTACTTGCATGTTGTTGTTGTTTTTAAGATTTACTATTTGGGGGGCAGGCAGACCAAGAGAATCTTTCACATAGACTCCCCACTGCGCTCAGAGCCCAGCAACATGGGACTCCATCTCACAACCCATGAGATTACAACCTGAGCTGAAACCAAGAGTCAAATGCTTAACCAACTAAGCCACTACATACGCCATTAAATGCATGTTTAATTAAAAAAGAAAAAAACTGGGGCGCCTGGGTGGCTCAGTGGGTTAAAGCCTCTGCCTTCGTCTCGGGTCATGATTCCAGGGTTCTGGGATCGAGCCCCACATCGGGCTCTCTGCTCGGCGGGGAGCCTCCCCCCCCCCCCGCCTGCCTTTCTGCCTACTTGTGATCTCTGTCAAATAAATAAATAAAATCTTTAAAAAAAAATTATTATTTACTTGAGAGAAGGAGTGAGAGAGAGAGCGTGAGCAAGAGGAGGAACAGAGAGAGAAGGAGAAGCAGACCTCCCCCTGAGCAGGGAATCTGATGTGGGGCTTAATCCCAGCACCCTTGGATCATGACCTGAGCCAAAGGCAAATGGTTAACTGACTGAACAACCCAGGCTCCTCATATGCATGTTTTAATTCTTGACCTAAAAACAACAAAAACTCTGCTGAAATCAAGTTAACTTTAAAAATTAATAAGAATATTATAATGGGAACCAATTGCAAACAACAATCAATAGCTCTCTTCAATGCCAATAAGAATTTACAACGGGAAAAAAAATCCTAATTATAACTCTACCAGTTAATCTTAAATACCCCATTATAGGCATAACAAAAAATATGCAAGATGTAAGGAAAATTACAATTTTACTGAAGTTCATTAAAAAATACTTAAAAGACGAAGTATTAATCTTTTATTTTATTTCTTTTATCTTAGTTATCTTATTGGTTAATCTATCATTTCAATGTAATCCCATGACAAATTACAATGTGATGTTCACATGAAACTTAATAAGCTGTAAAATTTAACTGGAGAAGCAAACAGGAGAGGATCTGACCAAAGCATCTGGAGTTAGAAGCAGGAAGGAATAGGCAAAAGTATTCTGTCACCCTGGATTTTATCATTAACATATACAAGATGCTATCGTAATTATAGGAACATGGTTCTAGCAGAGAGGTGAATGAATGGAACAACAGACAATACCGAAACAGTTGGAAACTTTGATTATAATACTGAGAAAACTCAATGTTCAGAGACTGACGTCAGCAAGATGGTGGACTAGGAGGTCCCCCAACAAAAACAAAGATTTCACAGTTACGCATTAACAAAAATAGCTCCGAGAGGGTTCTGTAGTACAATGAAGAAACTGAAGCGACCCAGTGGAGCACAAAAAGCAAGGACGGCTGCACAGAGAAGTGCAGAAAACATTGTATTTGCATCACTTTGCCTCCACCACAGCTAAGGGCCAAGAGGGATTCCAGGGGCCCTGACTTTCCCCCATGGGGGAAAAGGAGAGCATGAAGACCCCAACAGTCATCGCTTATAGGGAATCTCAGCAGCCCTCCCCATCACTGCAGACACCTGCAGCCTTTACTGCTGAGGACCCCGCAGTCTTGGCCGACACCAACGCGGATCCCACCTGATGGAGCTGCCTCGATTGCAAACCACTGCGTCCGCTCCCGGAGCCAGAGCCGCAGCTAAATTAGATCTGTGCCACCAGAACCAGCACCATCACACACCCCACTCAGTCAATGCCCATGCACCCAGCTGCACAGGAAGTTATTTCCCCTCGGAAGTGCCAGTCTATTCAAGTCTAGAAGTGACTCCTTGTCTCCTCATTCAAATTCACAGCCCCCAAGGCAAGGCTACAAGCTACACGAAAAATCAAGGAACATGACACCATCCAAAGAATGCAGTAAATTTCCTGAAATTTACTGACCTGAAAGAAATGGAGATCTATAAACTGTCTGATAAAGAATTCACAGCAATTGTTTTAAAGATGCTCAGCAAGCTACAAGAGAAAGCAGGCTACTCAATGAAATCAGGGAAACAATGTTAGACATTCAACAAAAAGACAAATCACAAAAAGGAATCAGACCGACAATCTGAAGCTGAAGAATACATTAAATTTAAATTAAAAAATGCAATAGACAGGGGCACTGGTGCGGGGGGCCTCAGTTGGTTAAATGTCTGCCTGTGGCACAGCTCATGATCCCGGCCGGGGTCCTGGGATTGAGGCCCGCACTGGGATCCCTGCTCAGTGGGGAGGTCTGCTTCTCCCTCTCCCTCTCCCCCTGCTCATAATCTCTCTCTCACTCGCTCATTCTCTCTCACAGATAATTAAAATCTTAAAATTTTTTTAAAAATGCAAGACAGTTTAACAGCAGACATGACAATGTAGAACAAAAATTTTCAAACTCGAAGTCAAAGACACAACAACAAAAAAAAGAAAACTAAAAGTCCAATATCCCTGAAAAACACAGACACAGAAATTCTCAACAAAATACTAGGAAACCAAATTCAGCAATGTGTTAAAGGGACCATACACCATAATTAAGTGGGATTTATGCTTAGAGGCAAGGCTGGTTCAACCTATACAAATAAAAAAATGAAAGATAAAAATTGTTTGATCATCTCAAGATAAAAACTGTTTGCATCAGTAGATGCAAAAAAGGCATTTGACAAAATTCATGATAAAAACTCTCAACAAAGTAGGCATCGAAAGAACATACTCAAGAGAGGACAGCCAGATATTACAAGCCCACACCTAACATTTCAGTCAATGACATAAGCTTGAGAGCTTTCCTTCTACCACCAGGAAGGAGACAAAGGTGTCCACACCCCCCACTCCTATTCAACATAGCACTGGAAATCCTAGCCAGAGCAATTACGTAATAAAAAGAAACAGAAGGTATCCAAACTGGGAAGGAAGAAGTAAAGTGTCTGTTTGCAGATGGTATAATCTTACATACAGAAAATCCTAAAGACTCCATCAAAAACCTGTTAGCACAAATAACATGAGTTCAGTAAAGTTGCGGGGTACAAAACTAACTTACGAAAATCAGTTCCAGGATGCCTGAATGGCTCAGTGGGTTAAGCCTCTGCCTTCTGCTCAGGTCATGATCTCAGGGTCCTGGGATTGAGCCCCACATCTGGCTCTCTGCTCATCAGGGAGCCTGCTTCCCCCTCTCTCTCTGCCTGCCTCTATGCCTACATGTGATCTCCCTCTCTGTCAAATAAATAAATAAAATCTTAAAAAAACAAAATCAGTTCCATTTCTATACACTAACGGGGAACTATCTGGAAAAAGAAAAGAAAACAATCCCACTTATAATAGTATCAAAAACAGTAAAACACTAAAAAACAAATTTAGCCAAGAAAATGAAAGGTCTATATAGACACTGAGAACACAAGATACTGATAAAAGAAACTGAAGAGATACAAATAATGGGAAGATATCAAAAGTTTGTGAAATGAAGACTTAACATTGTTAAAGTGCCCATACTACCCAAATCCACTAGATTCAATGCAATTCTTATCAAAATTCCAATGGCATTTTTCAGAAATAATTTTTTTAAAAACCTAAAATTCACATGGAACCACAAAAGACCCTGAAAAGCCAAAGCAACCTTGAAAAAGAACAAAGCTGGAGTCATCACACTTCCTGATTTCAAGCTATATTGCAAAATAAAAAAACTGGGTTCACAGAAGATTGGTGGTTACCAGGAGTGGGGGAGTGGGGAAAATGAGATGTTGGTTCGAGTTCAATCTTCCAGTTATAAGAGGAATAAACTTGGGGATCTAATGCACAACATGGTGACCATTACTGTTTGTATACTTGGAAGCTGCTAAGACAGTAAATCCTAAATGATCTCTCCAGAACAGCAATAACTGTTAATTATGTGAGGTGAAGGATGTTTAAGCTAATCTTATTGTGGTAATGTAATATATACATATGTCAAAGCATCACAGAATGTTATATGCCAATTATACTTCAATAAATCTAGGGGGAAAATACATTATAAAGCAATAAATGAAAGGGAAGTAAAAAGAAAAAGAACTATACAGAAGCAACAAAAACACTGGTAGAGGAAATTAAAGACACAGATAAGTGAAAAGACACCTGGTGTTCGTGCCCCTGAATAATTAATATTGTTAAAAATGTCTATACCACCCCAAGTGATCTACATATTCAATGTAATCATCCTTGTGGAACTACAGAAGACCCCGAGTGGCCAAAGCAATCTTGACCAAGAAAAACAAAGCTAGAGATACCACATTTTCTTGATTTCAGTATATTACAAAGCTACAATAATCAAAACACAGACCAAGACACCAGAACTGAGAACCCAGAATAAATCCACTGTCCAGTCATCTTCAACAAGGATGCCAAGAACACACGCTGGGGAAAGGATAGTGTCTTGACAATCAACGGTTCTGGGAAAACTGGATACGGATATGCAAAAGAAACTGGGCGCTTACCTCACACCATATACAAAGATCAACTCAAAAGAGATTAAAGACTTAGAGGTAAGACTTGGAACTGCAAAACTACTAAAAGAAAACATGGGAACTGCCTTGACACTGATCTAAACAACAATTTCTTGAATGTGACACCAAAACACAAAAACAGACAAATGAGATTACACCAAACTAAAACGCACAGGAAAGAAAACAATGAACAGACAACAAAAGATGAAAAGAAGCATATGGAATGACAGAAAATATTTATAAACCGTGTATCTGAAAAAGAGCTAGTATCTAAAATATGTAAGGAACTCAAACTCAACAGAAAACAAACCCCCAATTTTTAAATGGGCAAAGAACCTGAACAGACATTTCTGCATATAAATGGTCAACAACCATATGAAAATACTCAGGATCACTCATCATCAGTGAAATGCGAACCAAACCACAATGAGATATCACCTCCCACCTGCTTGGATGGCTGTCAACAAAAGGACAGAAGATGACAAGCCTGTGAGAACGTGGGGGAAAAGAGAACTCTTGCATACTGCTAGTGGGATTATAAATTGGCACAGCCATTCTGGACAACAGTGTAAAGATTCCTCAAGAAATTAAAAAATGAAACTACCATAGGATCCAGCAACCCCATTTCTGGGTATATATCCAAGGAAAGTGAAATCAGTGTCTTCAAGAGATATTTGCCCTCCCATGTCCATTGCATTCAAACAGATTTGAAAATAATTTAAATATCCATTGAAGGATGAATGGGTAAAATGAGCGTGGTACTATGTAGATATTATAAAGACATTATATGTAACATAGATATTATTGTTATAGTTAACATTATGTATCATGTATGTGTGTGTGTCTGAATATATATATTTTTCAGTTTGTAAAAAATGAAATCCTGCTATTTGCAACAAAAAGATGAACCCAGAGGACATTATGCTAACTGAAATAAACCAGATCCAGAAAACTAAATACCATATGATCCCACTTACATGGACCGTGGGAGAAGGAAATGGGGAGATGTTAGTCAAAGGGCATAAAGTTCCCATCAGACAAGATGAGTAAGTTTGGAAGATCTAATACATAGCAATAAGAGTCAAGTTAACAATACTGTATTGTACACTCAGAAATTTGTGTGTGTGTGTGTGTGTTTTTAAAGAGCGAGCATACGTGCAGGAGAGCAGGGAAGGAGAGGGACAGAGAGACAGGGAGAGAGAGAATCTTAAGCAGGCTCCACGTCCAGCGCAGAGCGCAGTGCAAGGCTCTCTCCTACAACTCCCAACATCAAGACCAGCCTAAATCAAGAGTCCGACACCCAACTGACTCTGCCACCCAGGCACCCCCTATACTTTGAATTTATTCAGAGGGTAGATTTTAAGAGTCCTCACCACACACACACACACACACACTCACTCACACACAATAACTGAGGTTGTGAGGTAATACATGGCAATTAATTTGATTATGGTAATAATTTCACAGTGTACACATACATCAAAGCATCAAGCTGTACACCTTAAATACATACAATTTTTGTCGATTATACTTCAATACGCCTGGAGAGAAAGCCTCTAACTATAACCTAGATTTTTTTTTTTAACTTTTAGTTAAAAATAAACCTTCTACCTGTTTGTCTTAAAAAAAAAAAAAACTATCTCTTTTGTGGGGGTAGGTAGAGATATAGAGCATTTGCCCATATTAGACCATAAATATAATAAAGTTCAAATTAATGTTCTTAAAAAATTGAAATCAAACCTAGAAATATATTACAAAATAGGGAAAAATTTCATAATGGGAAAAATAAAAACTAAAATCATAAGCAAGTGAAATAACAGCATTTACTACCTTCAAAATATAAATTCCTGTGAGCTAAAAGATGCTCTAAACTTAAGATACTGTGACAAAAGAGAAAAGATACAACTTAATCAGCGAGTAACACAAAGTGTTAATACCACAGTGCCATTAGTTAACCCAAAACTCCTTATCAGTTTCTCTTGCCTTCTTCTGTCTCCATTCCAGATGTTATAAACTGCCTTGCAGACTCTGGGAATGCTGTAGCTTTCTGTAAAAAAGGACAGATGCCACCAGCACTACTATTTTGTTATCAACAGGGAAAAGCCAATTTGGAGACCCCAGTGCTGCCGAAACTAAGCCACAGACCTCTTGGTTGCCTGTTGTGTGAGAAAAATAAACCCTTATTTGTTAACTTCACTGTTAATCCGGTTCCCTGTTCCCTGCAGGGGACACTCCCAAAAGCTATCAATAATATAAAAGAAGCACAAAAGAATTCACTGAGATAAAGACAGCCCAACAGAGAAACAGGCAGAGGTCAGAACTGGTAATTTCGAGGAAAGGAGAAACAAATATGCATTAAACTTTCAAGAATAAACTTTGTAAGAAAGGCACATTCAACGGTGAGATGGCGTTTTTCAGCTTTCAGACTGACAAAAATTAAAAAGCGAGGAATACAATGCCCATTGTTGTCAGGAATCACCCTCTTTGTCAAATGCTCTTCCTTTTTCATAGCCATTTTTGAAAGTCAAAGTTTCAGTATCATTTAATCAAAATTTTAAATGAGCTTTCCTTTGGACCCCACATTTCCACTTCGTAGACTCTATTAAAAAAAAAAAGTGTACATGACCAAAAATACATGTTTAAGGAGGATCCCTGTTGGGAGTGTTTGTCATATCAAAAAGTGGGAATACTACTGAACATCATTAGAGGAGTAGCTAAATGAGTCATCTCAGGTGGCAATTAAAAAAAGAATGACAGGGGCACCTGGGTGGCTCAGTGGGTTAATGCTCTGCCTTCGGTGCAGGTCATGGTCTCAGGGGCTTGGGATCAAGCCCCAAATCGGGCTCTCTGCTCAGCAGAGGCCTGCTTCCCCCTCTCTCTGCCTGCCTCTCTGCCTGCTTGTGATCTCTGTGTGTCAAATAAAAAATAAATAAAAAATAAATAAAAAATAAATAAAAAGAATGACAGCAATTCTATGTACTTATCTAAAAGAATGATCAAGATACATCATTTTAAAATAAAATTTCGGGGGGCATCTGGGTGGCTCAGTGGATTAAAGCTTCTGTCTTCAGCTCAGGTCATGATCCCAGGGTCCTGGGATCAAGCGTCACATTGAGGGAGCAGGAGGCTGGCTGAGGACAAAGCAAAAGCTGGCGCCTTGCACCCCCCTTCACCCGCTCCCCTCCATATGTGTAACATTCCTCAGGCACCCCTGACTGCCATAAAACGATAAATAGTTAACTTGCAGAGATCACAGTTCTGCAAGGCAGGAGTCTCCTTTGGTTTGCAAATGTCCTTGAGATTTACAAACAAAGAAGTTACCTTATCAATAGCCCAATTTCCAAAGCCACAGAACTCAGTTCCTCAAGCACTAATGTCACCCTCCCCTCCATAAAAAACCAAAGGAGGCGGAGGTAGAAGGAAAAGTAAATAAAATTAAATTTCTTCTAAACCTAAATCTCATTAACAAGGATGCTTGATAGCAGGAATGTAACATTCCACCAGGAGACTCCCAATAGTCTTTACTTGATAGTAACCAGGCCTTCAATATCCTGATAGTGCTTTTTTCCGAATGCTCCGGCTAACCAGCCAGTTCTGCTTCTGTAAGACTGCTTTGTCTGCTTTCGCGTGGACCCTTTGTCTGCTTTCACGCGCAGGTCCCCTGACCCAATCCACTGACGCCAAGTATACCTGTTCAAACTGTCAACCAATCAGCTCAGCCCTGCCGAAACTTGTTTGTATCTGTCTATAAAAACCCTGCACCAACCCAGCTCTGGACCTCTCTCGGCGTTATCGGCAACGAGCGGCGCAGAGGTCCAGGTTCAAACCTGCAATAAACGACCCTTGCTGCTTGGCTTTGATTCATGTCTCTGGTGGTCTTTTAAGGTGGGAGTAATACTCAGTTGTTATTTCAACATCCGGCTCTCTGCTCATCAGGGAGCCTGCTTCCTCCTCTCTCTCTGTCTCTCTGCCTACTTGTGATCTGTCAAATAAATAAATAAAATCTTTTAAAAAATAAATAAATAAAATAAAATTTCGGGAGCACTGGCATTGAGTACACAATTTCTGAATGAATAAACCTGAATGTCTAGTTGAATAACTGAATGACCCCAACTTTACCGGATGAGCAACAAAATGGCAGTGAACAGTTTTGGAGAACGGACATCACGTTGTTAAAAACGGATACATACCAGAAGCTGGTCCACAAATGGACCAGGGTGGGGATGAGGCCTGTTCAGAGGTAGGGAAATATTATTGAACCCATCCGTGCACGATCTCACGAATACCGATGTAAAGCTTAAATTGGAACAAAATACTGTTTCAAGAAGCCAGGATACGAAATTCAGGAGGCTGCTCCCACATGAGGACAGCCTTTCAAAACGCATTAGAAAGAGGCTCAAGCGGTGTCCTAGAGGGTCACCTTGCATCAAGCAACACTGATTCCTCAAAGGATAATGCAGTCCAAGACTCCTCCTGTGTGCGAGGCCACAGGCGGCTGCCACCTATGTAACAAGGCTCATTCATGGTCATGACTGAAAGACTGAAGTGGATTACAGTTGTTCAATGGAGATCATCATTAGACAGACCCCCCCCCCACCTCGTGTTTATTTCCAGACTTCGTCAGAGAAGCTGCGTTCGCTCCGGTGGCTCACTTCTGAAGACAGCCTTCCACCGCTCCCTCTCCCAGTGAACCGTGCCTCCCAGCACTCGTGCCCAAAGACCACCCCCTGTTCTCGAATCTGGACTGGCCCTAGGATTTACTTCTGACCAGCAGAATACTACGGAAATGACTCGGGTCTAACTAAGGCTAGGACACCAGAAGCCCCGCAGCTTCCCCGGGTCTCTGGAATGGCCACTCTTAGAGATGCTCCCTCTTGGAACTCCACTGCCTTGTACCAGGCAAAGTCCTTGAGCCCACCATGAGCATGAACATCCCAACACATATGGAGAGGCCCTGGCTGGAGCTTCCCCAAAGAGCTCCCAAATGACCGCCAGCATCAGCTGCCAGAGAGTGAGTGACCCCAGGCAAGGCTTCAGAAGCCACTACTGCACCAGAACTGCATCAGAGACACGATGGATAACCGCCCCACTAGGCCAAATTCATCTACAGGACTGTGACAAACAGTAACAAACTGTTTGCTTCCTCTAAAATTGTAAGGTAGTTCATAGGTAGCAATAAAATTAACCAGGGCGATCATTCATTCCCCAAGACGACAACGGTCCTACAGGAGGAATGGATGGAAGGTATGCCACAGAGGCACAAGGAGGCATCCACAATTTCTGTCAAGACCCAGTAAATTGCTTATACATACTGCTCCTCTTTTTTAAATAAAGATTTTATTTATTTGAAAGAGAGTGAGAGAGAGAGAACATGTGTGCACTCAAGCTGAGGGGAGGGGCAAAGGAAGAAGCAGGCTCCCTGCTGAGCGGGGAGCCTGATGCAGGGCTTGATCCTGGGACTCCGCTATCATAACCTGAGCTGAAGACAGATGCTTAACTGATCGAGCCAGCCAGGTGCCCCCTTATTGCTCATTTTGTGCATCTTCTTATGTGATTAATTTCACAAACTCTCTTAACCTCAGAGCTAGATACTATTATGAACTCCATTTCACAGATGAAGAAACTAAGGCTTTAGATAATCAGAATAACCTGTTAAGTTCACAGCACTAGTTAACGGTGGGGCCAGCACATCAC
Source organism: Mustela nivalis (assembly GCF_964662115.1). NCBI lineage: Eukaryota > Metazoa > Chordata > Mammalia > Carnivora > Mustelidae > Mustela > Mustela nivalis. Next base: position 19,253,815 of record NC_139038.1, read on the forward strand.
CAAATCACTTCTTCTCTCAGAAAATCCTCAAAGAGCACCAGCATGATCAGGTACCTATAAAAGGACCCTAAGTCCCCTGAGTTCAAAATACTTCTCAATCCACCTAGATCCCGGTTTCTAGGATTCTGGTGGTAGAACCATGTTTCATTGACTCCCTAATAACGGAATGAACAAGGGACAAAACACAAGGTTTTCAGGGTTACTTCGATGAACTTACTTACTGGGTATCTAAAATGTACCCATCCAGGTCCTGGATTCCAGGAATAAAAAGATGAAAAAAGACACAGTTCCTGCCTTCAAAAACATCACAGCCCACGCAGGGAGAGAGGAAAGAGAAAAACCATAGTACAATGTAATACATACCATAATTGAAGTCTATATGAAGTATTTTAAAAGCAGATGGGAAAAAGTCCACCCCGATTCAGCATATCAATTACTTAAATTTATTTTAACATAAACTCAGATCTTTTAGTGTGAAACTGTTCGCTTTCTACATCAATACTGCAAGTATTTCACTGAACCCAAAAGAAGTGGCTCATGGTGCCATATGTAATCCTCAGACTCAAGCCAAAGCTTCAAGCTCCTTGAGATGACCTTTTCTTCAATAAAAAGCCACCTCGCCTGCGCCACTTCCCTGCCCACTGGAAAAGGGCACGCTCTGCAGCTGGACCTGCCATATGACAAAGAGTCCAAAATGTCAAGGAGCCATTGACTTCCGTGTTTGTGCCAGTACATCGCAAATATGGCTCCTTGTAGCAGTGGGGCTGGGCTCAGCCCCAAGGTGCCAGATGGTCGTGGGTACTCAAGAATAAAGCCATCTGCAGAACAACTCCTTCTACGGCCGCTACAATTTGTACTGATTATAAGCCTCTATCAGAATGTCTTTAGAACTCTTATCTATGGATAATCCTACCCTCTTCATTACAGCTCTGGGTTTAAGACTATAGTTTCAGCTGTAAGCATGGGAGAAACATATTGAAGGAGTACTCCGTGTCCCTCCCACCCTGGTCGATCTGGACCTGCATTAGACCACCTTCACTGGAAACCCACAGACATGAAGGCAATTTACACTCACTGTTGGGAAGGCTTAATCTAATGACACAAGATGCTACATGGGATTGACCTTGGTTTGGAATTAAGTGTGAAGGAGTAAAATACTGAAGAATTAGGGGCGCCTGGGTGGCTCAGTGGGTTAAGCCACTGCCTTCAGCTCAGGTCATGATCTCAGGGTCCTGGGATCAAGTCCCGCATGGGGCTATCTGCTCAGCAGGGAGCCTGCTTCCTCCTCTCTCTCTCTCTCTGCCTACTTGTGATCTCTCTTTGTCAAATAAATAAATAAAATCTTTTAAAAAAAAATACTGAAGAATTAAATACTGGATTTCATTTGGCCAATGATGACCCTCTACTTTCTTAGACAAGAAGCCTGTTTAGCCACAAATGGCCCACGGATGGGATCTGGTATCACAGGCTCACCCATGCGTGGTATTTACATGGCTGCCTGCTACAATAAAAACTCATTGTTTATTTGATCAGCACTGTTAGGATGCGTTGTATCTTATAAGAGGATATTCCATGGTGATGAAATTCTTTTCTGAATCAATTTGGGCCCCAGTAGGTTGATACATTATTTCCTCACAGTGCTCAGAGCATTAAGGTACTCATAAAATGAGTTAATGACCCATTTAAAAATGCCCTTTATGGAAAAAAAATCGCTCTTCTATTCCAGGAAGCCGACATCACATTATCCTTATAATTATAATGGGAGAGCATCTAAGAACTACTTACATGGAGGCACAGACTAGGCTCTAGAAATTGCCTGATGACCAACAATTTATCTGAGGTTGAAAATAAAGTAAAATGTGAAAGTAACTTCATATTACCTATCAAAACACTCCCTAGTGGGATGGACAAGATCCGTGGACTTCACAGACCCATGCTACATGGGGAAGCTTCTGGATTTTAGGAGATTGTTCCTCAAGATGGCTCAAAGGAATCCCAAATCAACCTCAAGTTTCTACTACGATCACCAAAGCTCTCTGCCCTCTATTTGCAACAGAGGACTACGAAGGAATGTTTTTTAGGACACTGATGGGAAAGGAGGGATTTAAGGAATTCTGGACAGGAACTCTCCATCAGGCTCCAGTGAGTTATCAGGAACAGGTTTGCAGGTTATCTCCAGATACTTTGTGTAATTTTAAGAAGAGATCAACCAAAAAGAACATTCTGGCTTCCGTAAACCAACACACCATGCACGGTACAACTCAACCATAACATTCTGACTTCACTCATGTCTTGTAAAACATGTATTTCATGATGAAAATATTTCAGATTTGGCTTCTTCTCCGCCTATACTTTTCACCTTTTAACCAACAGCATTTACCTTTTTCTCCCAAAGAACTGAACCTGCCTTAAAATTGAGCCCATAAGCCCAGTGCCACATAAAACTCAAAGCACTGCCTGACTTTCACGATCATTACTTTACCAATAAAATTAGACGTTCTTCCAACAGGGACATGACAAGGGCAGAAAATCCTGTCTGGGGCCTCCTATGATTGACATCCTAGAACCTCAATCCGCCAACATGTCACAGACAAAAGGGAAGAGTGATAGTTCATTGACCTCCGCAGTTGCTGAAGAGGTCCCTGTATTTTATTAAACACTAGAACATAACACAATACTCTCATGTTTAAAAAAAAAAAAAAGAAAGAAAAAAGAAGCATGCCAGTAAATCCCAAAGTGGTCTCCTGTGTGCCAGAAGACCATTGATTCAGTAGTAATTCTGTGCATTTGTGTATGTACCAGTCGGGGAGTGGGAAGCATTACTTTGCTGATAAACCCCTCGTAACTGCTGAGAAATCACTAACTGTCCTAACCACAGAAAATTCTGGAAGAATTCTTTAAAAATGAGGGAAGGATCAAGTGACTAATGCCATATGTTATCTCTGAGCGTGTTAAGAGAGGAAGGTCACTTGCAGAAGGGCAAATGGGTCTTCCTTTGTGAAACTCCCTGTTTCTATATGATGTCTTGATGCAACCAGCTCTTTCTTCCCAGATACATAAATAATACATTCCACAGATACATTATCTTTGTTCCAAGAGGTTAATCTTTAAAGATCTGTTTTAAAAGGATCAATACCAAAGAGGAAATATACAGCACATTGGATTTACATGTGTCAGATACTTGAATTTCAAAGGCTTTTTGGTTCCTGAATTGCGACCACTCTTTAGGTGGCAGTGATGGTTACTTGGCAACTTCAAAATGAGGAGGTACCTAAACCTGCCAGATCCTCTCAGCCAAAGGCCAAATTTCAGTGCCAAGGCCAAGTTGGTTCCATTTTATTTATGTAGAACAGTGACACCTAGTGGCAGGGAAGGCAAATCACAAAAGAGGATTCTCCCGGTGGTACTTCCTACCCCTCAAGGGATCCTTAATTTCTCATTGGCATTAGTGAAAAAAAGTGACCCCAAAATGGCTTACGTATTTCCTTGGTTGAGCGCCAGCCTTATTTTGAAGATATCCAGAGGTTTACAATTAAGAACCACCTCATTGGGCTGAACCGATTCCAGCTTCCCTGGAAAGATGCAAACCCAGTAGAATGCTCAAGATTAGAGGGGTCTATGAAAAGACCATGGAAGGTCCTGGTGTTCTAAAGAGGGAGGGTGAGCAAACAGTGCACCACAGCTCCTCAACGGCCCACTGAAGGCCCTTGGCCTACTATCCGAAGATTCTGGAGAGAATGGCATACCAAGGAAATCATACCAGTCAACAGAGGGGGTAGAAGAACTCAAGTATGAATCACCATCATAGAGGCACTGGTTCCCACCATTAGACTGTGAGTGAGTTACTTGAGAGCAGAACACTATTAGCTTTTCCTTTTGTTAAAACCAGCTACGTGTGTCTGACAAATGACAGGTTCACGGTAGCTGCTGAAGGAAAGGGAGTGGGGTAATAAGGAGAATGAATCAGTGAGAGGAGCACTTCTGGGAAGACAGCACAAGAAGCCCGCAACAGAATTCCTCTGGAGTCAAGATAGCTTTTAGCAAACCTGATTCGGTTAACAGTAGGAGTAGCTGACATCCAGTGAGTGCTCACGCTATGCTCTGCAGACTTATTCCTCTCAGAATTCCCACTGAGCATCGGGGAAACCCAACACCCTTGCCCAGCGAGGGGACCTGCCGAGTTGAGATGCTAACCCCAGCGACCGGCTCTGGCATCCCTATTCTTCACCTTCGTGCTATGCTGGCCTCTCTTCAATAAAAAGGGTAAAGTTCCAAAACAAGGAGTTTTTTTAAGATTTTATTTATTTATTTGACACAGAGAGAGAGATCACAAGTGGGCGGGGGGGGGGGGACAGGCTCCCTGCTGAGCAAAGAGCCCAATGTGGGGCTCGATCCCAGGACCCTGAGCAGAAGGCAGAGGCTTACCAACTGAGCCACCCAGGCACAAGACTCCATGAGAGAGCAAATCATATTTCTTCAATGATTCTATTATACAAGATCCAGCCCTTATCTACACCATGCAATGGGCTGTCCTAGTTGGAACAGTCGCCTGCCCTTCAGATAGATGGAGGTTGGTACCTTGCCTACCCTAAAGAAACGTGTTTTTTATAATTGTGGCAATATTTCACAAGAGATAGGTTCTCCCTTCCTCTGCTCTCCCTCCAAACTTCTTAAGAATAAGACTGTAGTGATCCGAAGGGGCACGTGCACCCGAATGTTTATAGCAGCAATGTCCACAATAGCCAAACTATGGAAAGAACCTAGATGTCCATCAACAGATGAATGGATAAAGAAGATGTGGTATATATACACAGTGGAATACTATGCAGCCATCAAAAGAAATGAAATCTAGCCATTTGCAATGACGTGGATGGAACTAGAGGGTATCATGCTTAGCGAAATAAGTCACTCAGAGAAAGACAACTATCATATGATCTCCCTGATATGAGGAAGTGGAGATGCAACATGGGGGGTTAAGGGGGTAGGAGAAGAATAAATGAAACAAGATGGGACTGGGAGGGAGACAAACCATAAGTGACTCTTAATCTCACAAAACAAACTGAGGGCTGCTGGGGGGAGGGGGGTTGAGAGAAGGGGGGTGGGATTATGGACACTGGGGAGGGTATGTGTTATGGTGAATACTGTCAAGTGTGTAAACCTGGTGATTCACAGACTTGTACCCCTGGAGACAAAAATACATTTTATGTTTATAAAAAAATAAAAATTTTTTAAAAATTAAAAAGAAAAAAAGAATAAGATTCTAAAGATTATCATTTCTTAAGAGTTCCTGGAAGAGGGGCGCTTGGGTGGCTCAGTGGGTTAAGCCGCTGCCTTCGGCTCGGGTCATGATCTCAGGGTCCTGGGATCGAGTTCCACATCGGGCTCTCTGCTCAGCGGGGAGCCAGCTTCCCCCCCTCTCTCTGCCTGCCTCTCTGCCTACTTGTGATCTCTCTCTGTCAAGTAAATAAATAAAATCTTTAAAAAAAAAAAGAGTTCCTGGAAGATATCTAGGAAGTGGGCCCTTTTTATTCACATATTCCTTACTGAAACACTGTTCCCTCCTGAGGTCATATGGAACCCCAGCTTGTCCATCTAGGGCTTTGGTCATCTGGAATAGAAGAAAAGGAGGACATGTTCACATGCAAAGTCCATATATGTCTCATCTTAACATGAACAAGCAGGATGGCATCCAATGACTTTTCCAACCCAGTAAAATCCTGCTGCGAAACTATCTTAGCTGGCCCCAGTCTCCAAAATAAGGTCAGCTTTTAGACTCAAGAAGCAAATCTGGTACCACCTGAACTCCACTTGAAATCACCCACAAACTGAAGACTGGAAAAAAATCAACCATGGTTGGCATCAACCCTTACTGGCCCGAGATGTGAGGTCCCGTGGGGGACCATGAGCTCAGAACCACACAGCCACTCCTGCTTCAGTGTCCTTTCTCATCATCATCATCACATGCAGGGTTACTGATGAAGAATAGTTAACTGTCAAGTACATTCGGCAGAGCACCTAGGGGCCCTGTCAGTAGTCTTGAAGTCACCTTAACTATAAATTGTGCGGGTTTCCTTAGTCTGAATTCCTGCTACCTTGGATTTTTCTCTTCCTTATACCCTTTATTCAAGAATTATGCAAGGTTATAGTCTAGGTCTATTGTAATTTAGCATTTAGAGTCCATGGTGCCTTTGGGACCAGATACCTCCCTGCATGATCCTGTTTTTCATTTCTATGCTGACAAATATACCATTTCAACTGTCACTTACATAACCAGTTCAAGCTCTACTGTTATTTTAGTTCCATATTGTCAAACAGGTGGATTTATAAATGCATTACCTGAAGGAAACGTTCCCCAAATAGCAGAAGTGGAGACTTTATTTATTTATAATTATTTGTTAGATTTGTAAAAATGTTCTTGTTGCCAGAAAGCCTCTGGCTAAATACAAATTAAAACACTTTTGAATGTAGTAAAAACAGCAGTGGCATCATTTTAATTACCCATTGGGGGACGCCAGGCAGCAAAGATGTATTTATTTCTTTCTTTCCTTGTTTTATGTGACGGCCTGCTTAGGGACATGAACTTCTGGTCTGCACGCCTGCCACACGGGCTGTACCCCCAGCATCGATTTCCGCCTTCCCAAGAACATCCTGATTCGGTGGGGAGGGTGGGAAGCCGTTCTCTATTTGATAGGCTTGATGGAAAAAATATTCCAGACGACTGTCTCCCAACACAGACTAGAGTAGCCCTTCCCTCTTCCTGTTCCGGACAGGGCTGCGGCTCTACTGACCAGCCGTCCAGAGAGTCCTTCTGTCCACTTTCATTTCCTCCAAGCTTCCTTTCTATTCCTTCTTCCCCTTGATACTCTCCCACTAAGATGTCTGCTTCAGGGGGCCTGCATCTAGTTCTGTTACTTGCAGTCAAGATGCCTGTCTTCTAAAGAGGGCTAAAACAAAAAAGAACAGTGTGGCTGTCACCCTTTGACCTAAGAGAGAGTATGTCAAGTGAAAACCCAATCAGTCTTAGGCAAGCTTTGCAACCACACTTTTGTTCTAAGATGGCAAAGCTTAGTCATTAAAGCAAGGTCTTGACCTTCACACAGGTCTGTTTGGACTTCCGACTCTCCACTCACTGGACGTGAGCAGGTTCCTCGAACTGCTTTATACCTCAGTTTCTTCATCAGTCAAATGGGGTTGCTAGGATGGCTACCCAAGAACCAGGAGAACACGTGTGGGAAGCACTTCTCTCCGTAGATGGCACACGACAACCGTGCTCCATAAACGTGAGCTTACTTGATTTTTTCATCATCTGTCAACGGAGGAATAATAATATCCACATTCACTTGAGTTATTTTGGGGATGAAATGTGTGAGACAATACTTGGAGACATATAGAGAATCCACAAATATGAAACCAGGAAAAAACCAGAGAAGCCACCCTGTAACTCCGACACAGCCCTGAAGCGGCTCATACAGCAAGGAATCGCTTGTCCGGAGATTGCTCTGCTAAGGGAATGCTTGGCCAAGTAGCTGGGAGTTTGCATGTTCAGACAAAGGTGGGGGAAGGGAAGCTGCCCCAGGGGGAAGGGAAGCTGCCCCAGAGACCAAGAGATGTATTTGAGGAAAGGCTCTCTTTTTCCAACTAGTTGATGATCTATTTCAGCAAGTCAAGAAAACAAAGAGTAACATAATGAACGCCAACCACCCATTACTCACGGACAAAATCCTTTCTTTCTCCCCTGACTTCCCTACATACACATTCATCTCTAAACCACATGTACCTATATACACGTATATAGAATTGGTTTGGCAAATTTCAAGGCTATCCAATAAATGCCGGTATTCTTACGCAACTCAACATTATGTTTGTGAGACACAACCATTGTTGTGTGTAGTCTTGCTCGGCGCTGACTAGAAGGATTTTGGAAGAAGGCACCCATAATGATTCAGTGGTAATGGACTTTTTAAAAGATTTTATTTTTAAATAATCTCTACACCCAATATGGGCTCAAACTCAAGACCCTGGGACCAAGAGTCACACACTCTGCTGACTGAGCCAGCCAGGTGTCCCTGCTGATGGACATTTGGACAGCCACTGGACAATTCTGACATTCTGACATCCATTTCCTTTGTGCCTTGATGCCAAAGTTTCTCTAAGCTAGTAGTTCTCAAATTTGGGACACTAGAAAGCTTCCTAGTCCTAGTCCCCTAGGACTTCCTAGTCCCCTAGAAAGCTTCTTGAAACAAAGATTGCGGGGCAACTCTTCCAGAGTTTGGTTCAGTCTGAGGTGAGATTCAAAAATTTGTACTTTAACCAGTTCCCAGATGATGGTGACTTTGCTGGTCCAGAGGCCACACTTTGAGAACAGCTCCTCTAGGCTCTATCTAAGAGAAGTGGTAGGTCATAGGTTATAAACATTTCCAGCTCCTCCACTTATTACCAAACTGTTTTCGAAAGCAGCTGAACTGACAATGCAGAGGGGGGATTCCAAATCTTCACATTCTCATGTACCCTGGACAGTGTTTTCAAGGTCGCCAATTAGGCTTGTAAACTTTTCAGACCTTACTAGCTTCATCAAACCTAGCACAGCGCACACTGAAAAGCTGGTTATGAATATGGAAACGCTTGGCCAAGTTCACCCACAGCATCCTTACCCTGGGGACGAAAAAGATTCTGGTTCATGAGGCAAGAACTAAGGCAAGTTTTCTATGATAGGGATATACTTGATGACTCTACTTCTTAATTTCCTTGATTTTCAAATTCTGCCTTTTGTCCAATAATCCTCTGTGTGTAAGCAAAATGGCGCTCACGTTGGCTAAGTCCCACCTGTCCTTCAGTGTTCCTACTACAAGATCACTCAGAGGTTCTGTCATCAGGGGAGAGGCAGACACCCACACATGCTGAGTTACCACTCTGTCAGGTACCACATCTCATTTAGTTTTGACAGAAGTCTACTGCACTGTAGGCATCACCATCTTATGTAGTTAGAATAATAATAACACAGTGAAGTTTTTGACTGCTTACTGTGTGTCAGGCACTGTCCTAAGCTCTGTATCCAAATCAATTCATTTAACCCTCACTTCAATCCATGCTGTAAGTACTACCATTCTTGCTACTTAATGGATGAAGTCATTTCAAGCAGCTATACGATCTGATCCCAGCCATGGCACCAGTCAATGATCTCCAGATTTTTTCTGGTTGACCTCAAGATCACAACATTCTCTTCTTTTTTACAGTCAGTCTCTTGGCATAAAACATGGAATCCCAACTTTGGGTGGAAGGTGGAGGGTGCAGTTTGCAACTTCAGCCTTGTTTCTATCAATTCAGCCTTGTTTCTATTCAATTTTTGAAATTCATCTCAAAAATCCCAAGCTATTAAGAGGAAACACCAAGTGGATTATGTGAATGACCTCTCCCCCCCCCACCCCCCCACCAGAGGAAACTAGCTAGGTTCAGCAGACCAAAACTCCAACTGGAAAGCTGTTAAGCAGGGCTGAAAATAAACATGAAATTTAATTTGAAAATATATTTACTGGTACCCCTCTGTCAATCAGATGTCCACCTGGCTTACACTCAGGTCTAATAGCCGTGAACTTCAGCTGAAGAAAGGCTTTCTGCAACCCATCACAATTACTGTATCACAGACCATTCACATTCAGAAGCCGTTGCTTCTCTTGTATCTTATTTTTTGTTGGAGGAAATATTGAGAGAATCTCTGCGGCAGACTCTGCTCCCAGACAAGATGAATGATCATCAAAATACAGTCAGCAAAATTTAAAAATGTGAATAAAGGAAGGATATTAATATCCTTTCTAAGGTAATCAGTACTTTTTGTTTGACAAAGAAATTGCCCACTGTTTATGGTTTATGCAAATAATGTATGTTAATGTCAAGGCTGCAGAGTATATAGCTTTGCATCTAAGTGTTTGTGGAAAATACATGCCAATACATTTTAAACCTTTTCCTCATATAAACACAACGATTTCATAAATATACAGCACCTTGTTCTTAAAAACATTTATTATAATTTTATGCAATGCAAATCACATTAGAATAAATTATTTCTTGCTAAAATGGCAAAGTCAGCAAAATTACAAGGAAATAGGAAGTTCCAGCATTGTGTGCTTTTCAATTACATCAAAATGAGCTGACACCCTCCCTAGCAGGAATTCACCTGGATGCTCTTAACCAGGGGGGCCCCGCGCTCCCCAGTCAACCCAGAGGTTCTCTGCACTCAGGGCACCAGGTCTTGTGTTTGCTGCCCAGTATATTGGAGAACAAACCTGCTTTATTATGGATTAATAACAAGGACCTTTAGTGGAGGTAACTTCTGAAGATGTGAAAACCAACCCTGATTTCTAAACAGGAGTTGAGCAGAAAGAGTCCCTGGTGGAGACTGTTCTTACAGAATCTATGCCCAAGACCCCAAGAAAAGACGGCATTGGAAACTGCAGAGGAGCACGAATACAAACCCCAACCACATCTTCATTCACGGGCCCATGCATTTATTCATTCAACAAACAGTTACTACACACCAGATAAAATTCTGTCACTGGAGAGGGAGAAATGAACGCGACAGAAAAGGCCCATATCCTCATGGAATTCGTAGTCAAGAGGCTTAAATAAGCAAGCAATTAAGTCAACATGATTATTTCAGGGAGTGATGAGTGAATGTACCTACCATGGGAGGCATTCTTGACGGGGTCCTGAGGGAACTCTTCTCTGAAGAGGTGACATTTGAGGGAAAAAGAAAATGAAGAGATTCGGGGCGCCTGGGTGGCTCAGTGGGTTAAGCCACTGCCTTCAGCTCAGGTCATGATCCCAGGGTCCTGGGATCGGCCCCGCATCGGGCTCTCTGCTCAGCGGTGAGCCTGCTTCCCTCTCTCTCTCTATCTCTCGCTTTCTCTGCCTCTCTGCCTACTTGTGATCTTTGTCAAGTAAATAAATAAAATCTTTTAAAAAAAAAAAAAAAAAGAAGAAGAGATTCAACCAACACATGATGATTTAGGGGGAGGCGGGGGGTGCACAGGGAAGTGCTCAAGGCCCAGCACATGCAAACAGCAAACGCGAAGGCCTGAAGTAGAAATCAGGCGGAACAACATCAGGATGGCGGGCGCTGACGGGGAACAAGGCCAGGTTGGGTGGAATCCTGAAGGCCAACACACAGAGTTTGGGATGAATCCCAAGGCACAAGAAGCCACTGGGTGCTTACCCAGGGCACTGGTACATTCTGAAGTGTCACTGTGTGAAGAATGGATTGAAAATCGGGATGGGGGGCGCCTGGGTGGCTCAGTGGTTTGGGCTGCTGCCTTCGGCTCAGGTCATGATCTCAGGGTCCTGGGATCGAGCCCCGCATCGGGCTCTCTGCTCCGCAGGAAGCCTGCTTCCCTCTCTCTCTCTCTCTCTCTCTGCCTGCCTCTCTGCGTACTTGTGATCTCTGTCTGTCAAATAAATAAATAAAATTTAAAAAAAAAAAAAAAAGAAAGAAAATCGGGATGGGGGAGGGCCGCTGGAAGACCAGCCCTGTCCACAGGGTAAGAGAGGAAGGTGGGCTGGACAAGGGGTTCAACAGTTGAGCCATAGACCAACTTGGCATATATTCAAGAGCTTAAAAAAAACACAGAACTTGCTGTGGAAGGTAAAGGGAGAGAAGAACTCAAGACTAACTCATTGGTTTTTCACATCCACAGGTCTAAGCATGGGGACACCATTTCCAGAGACAGAAAGACAAAGTCTGGGAGAAACCAAGACCTCTATTTTGGGATGTCAGGAGATCTCTCGAGTAAAGGTCAAGTCAGTCACTGGATATTCAGGTATGAGCTCAGAGGAGTAGTAGGGGGGACCAGAGATAGAAATGTGGGGACTGGTAAAGAGCCCATTCCTCTGACTGTGGAGGAGAGAAGGTGTTGGCAGAAAACGTGGAAAAACAGAAGCTACGATACACAGACACTTTGAAGAAGGAGTCTTTGTTGAGGGGATAAAATCTGCACCAGCCACAGTGATGGAAGAGGATGAAGTGAGAAATGAAGAGAAAAGGCAACTACGCTGGTTCTCGCTCTTGATACCTCTACTTCCTGGATACTCCTCGTATCATCTCCTCTCCTCAGGCACTCAACAGGGCACGCATTTATCCCCTCCACTAAGCTTTTCTTCCATGCAAAGGAGGCCCACCTCGTATTACACTCTGCTCTCTCCACCTCTGTGCTTCCTCTGCCTGAAGAGAAATGGAGTAATTTTCCTCATTGTTCCATTAAAGAAAAATGCCCTTTCTCTCCTAGGAAGCCAGCTGCCCGCAGAATGTAAGACTTTGGCTTTGCATGCAGCAAAACCTTACCAGCCAAGTCCCAGTGAGGAAAGGCTTGTCCCAACCAAGTGGGGAGGTCAGTCTATGTCAGTGGGCCTGTCTGTCTTCCACTCAGCCACATTCCCCGCCTGCCCCTTAACTAGGTGCCAAGGACTCCCTCCATTGGCCACTCCTTGCTCGGTCCTCGTTCAGAACGCAGGCACAGAGCTGGGATGGAAGGACTCCTATGACCCACCCGAAAGACCCATCTTTTGGGTGGGTCATAGGATGTTCTATGAAGTTGATTTCTTGTTCAAGTTCACAAAGCTAACCGGTGACCAAGCTTGTCTGAATCAACATTGTCTGAGTCCACAACTCAATTTAAATGCCCAGTCTGGTACATGTGGCAAGTTTCTTCATGGGTTAAATGAGGATCATCCTTGCACAGAAATTATTTCCTGGAGATGATTCAATGAGAGACAAGTCATTGTAGCACACAGTAGGCCAGATTCACTCACCAATTCATTTTTTAAATGTTTAAATTATCAAATGCAGGGGAGAAATCCAAATATGCTAAATGTGGTATCTCCGGGGATCTTTATTCTAAAAATTGTTTCAATGTTTACATCCAAACCCAGTCCTTCAAGTAAGCAATTGCGTTCCACCAAGATAGAAACGGAAAGCCGCTTCTTCGTGAGGAGCACATTTTTTGTTTTGTTTTGTTTTTTAAACTGACAATTAGCAGTGAGTTTAAAAGACAGACAAATCTTCAAGGGATTTGGGGGAAGCGCAGCTTCCTCCAACCTGTCAGTAAATGTCTGGCCGCCCCCGCTCCAGCTGGATCATGTCCGCATCTGTCCGACACACCTGTGGTGAGGAATCGGGGCAGAGAGGACAGCAGCTCTGTGTTTTGCTTGCACGCCATGCAGCCGAGCTCAGAGACGGCTGCAGGGTTGGTCCTTCAGTCGCATTACAAGGAGAAGCCAGTCTGCAGAGCTTGTATGGCTTCTGTGCAGCCTCTGGGCAGCTGACATGCAGAAAAACAGGCCGACAGAGAAGCTACCTTGGATCCCAGTGGCTTTCTGGATTCTTGGTTCTGCTCCCTCATTGCTAGTGACTTTGAGATTTCTGGTGCTAGCTTCTTGAGAGGTCTGGCTCTATTTCGTATTAAGTTCCACCTTGTATCTTGGAAGCCTTAGAATAAATCTTTTCTTCAGCCTTGTTTGAATGAGCTCTTGTTCTTTGCAAATAAAGGCAACACAACCGACACAGCTCTGGCTGAGGTTGGAGGAAATACTTAGGGATCATCTTGGTCTTGAAAATCACACATTCAAGAAGGCTTGAAAAGAGCATGCATAGCTCTATGTTTTATAAAGAGATAAGTCACTCATGGAAATTATAAACACCATGGATGGTATTAAAATCACCTCTGAAATCACTAATATGATCAGCCTCCGTTCTGTTCCCACTTGTCTCAATGACTCCATGCCTCCTCTTTGACATCAGCAAGACCCGGTGTCACTGGCCCCCTACACCATCTCCCGAACACCTTCAGTTCTCTCTCCAGGTGCCCTCAGTCCATGGTCCTGATTTCTGGGCCTTGATAATATCCTCACCTCCTTGCACCTTTCTCATTTCACCGAGACAAAATCACAGCCCTGAATGAACCATAACCCCCTCCCGACCTTGTCCATGTATTAAGGACTGAATTGCATCCCCCCTACCCAAAATCATAAGTTAAAGTCCTAATCCCCCAGATTTCAGAATGTGACTGTATCTGGAGATAGGGTCTTCAGAGATGTCATTAAGGTGAGGTCATTGGGATGGGTCCTAACCAAATATCGCTGCTGTCCTTAAAAGAAGGTCCTTATAAGGTTGGAAAGTAAAGACCATGAGAAGACAAAGAGAGAAGGTGGCCATCTACAAGCCAATGAGAGATGCCCTCAAGAAAAACCAACCTTGCCAGCCCCTTGATCTTGATCTTGGGCTTCTAGCCTCCAGAACTATGAGGTAATAAATTTCTATTTCAACCATGCTCCACATGGCCCTTTGTTACGGAGGCCCTAGCAAGACGAATACACCATCGTATGCACTCCGGCACCCAAGAGCTGCTGGAGGAAAACTACACAGCCAGGCAGAACCGTTTCAGTATAAATTTATGATCACTGACCCTAACTGGACCCTTGACACTGCTTAGAAATCCCACTACAACTCTCTGGGCAACCTGCTTTCCCACTCTCCTTAATGACCTTTCCACCTCTTCCCATCTCCAAATGTCCCCCACTTTAATTCCCATTCCTCTCGAAGATGATCTTTACTCCTAAGTCACACTCAAACAAAAGCCATCGGGAGTAAACGTCAACTCTCCACCCCCACAGCTATAGTCCTACCTGTGCCTACTTCTCCCCGTTACTCCCACCTCCCCAGTCACATGCTGGTTTCCATTTCCCCACCCCATGCCCCGCCTCCTAACAATCTTCTCTCCTCTGTTTTCAATCACTCCATCTCAATCAGCTTATTTCCCTCACTGCTCTAGTCTCTTCCAGGTTATTTCAGCCTCCCTTCCTATAAAACAGACCTAATGATGGCTACCTTCAAGGGCCATTGTGAGTGCTATTTACAGATGTCTAGCACATTCCTGGAATACCACAGACATAAATGATCTTACTTAAACTTCAGTCAGAAAGACTTGGTAATATATATATTAACTTGTTAATGTATATAGTCCTAAATATAGGAATTTCAATATATGTAAGAAATATTATGAATATATACTGTGAATATACATATTATGTATTTTTATATATACTTTAATATGTTTTATATATTCCTATATGTAGAAAAATAGTGTCCTACATTTTGGAGATGTCATACATTTGGAGGAAGAAGGAACGGGTTTTATTTTTTTCCTCTTGTAAGTATTTAAAAATAATTATTTTCATCTCTAAACTCTGACACTCTGACAGAGACTGTGTTTGATGAGACCCCCAGAGAATAAAACACATTCTGTGTCACGTGAAGAGGCCAGAAGGAGTTGTTCAGCACAGGGCTGGTAGGCTGCCGGTACTGTGTGGTGTGATTTACATGCACAAATTGACACTATAAAGAAAATGCTTCCTCTGTTAAAGCACAGGTCCTTGGAGGGCCTGGGTGGCTCAGTGGGTTAAAGCCTCTGCCTTCAGCTCAGGTCATGATCTCAGGGTCCTGGGATCAAGCCCCACATCAGGCTCTCTGCTAAGCAGGGAGCCTGTTTTCTCCTCTCTCTCTCTCTCTCTCTCTCTCTGCCTACTTGTGATCTCAGTCTATCAAGTAAACAAATAAAATCTTAAAAAAAAAAAAAAAAAAAAAAAAAAGCACAGGTCCTTTTCCAGACAACATACAGGCAGCACAGGGAGAGGGGACATGAGACGTGCTGCTCTGGGATGGTCACGAGCCAGGCAGACCCTCCGTCTTCCAGGTCCTGCAAACATCCAGCAGCAATATCTACTCCACCGCCACCACAAGCCAATGCATAGTCTCGTATTAGCTTCCCAGGGCTGCCGTAATCAAGCACCACAAATTCAGGTGACTTAAAACGACATAATTTATTCTCCCACTGTTTGGAAGCCAGAAGTCTGAAATCAAGGGGTCGGCTGAGCCACACTCCCTCTTGAAGGCCCTAGGGGAGAATCCTTCCTTTTCTGGTGCTGTCTCCTGGTTGCCACCACCCTTGGCACTCCTCGGCCCATAGACACCATACTCCAATCTCTGCCCCTTGAGGCCACGCAGCATTCTCCCCGTCTCCTCTGTCTCTGCATCTTTGCATGGCATTCCCCATGTATGTGGAATGTCCAAATTCTAAGGACACCTGGCAGTGAGTTACCACCCAACCCCATTTAAGAATGACCCATCTTAACCTGATTACACATGCAGAGGCCTCATTTCCAAAATTGATCACATGCACACGTTCCAAGAGTCAGCACCACTTCGACATCTCTTTCTGGGGAACACAATTCAATCCGTAATACCCACCCACACGTGAAACAGCAAATGCACAGAATGCATGCAGAGCTCGCAGCCCCGCTAGTCATCTCTATGCCAGAGGAGACCCGAGGCTTCGGTATGTTCTACCCCAAGCCCGCTGGGAAAAGAGCAGCATGATTTACACATAAGACCCCATGGCAACTGGGAAGGGGGTAATGTGCTGGCTGGGTCCCCCATCTAGCTTTACTCACAAACCACGGAGAGGTCATGGATTTGCTCACAGAGTATCCAGGCCAGGCCCTGGCTCTCCCCGGAAGCATCCTGAGTCTGCCAGAGCCAGGCCACTTGCCAGCAGGCTTCTCCGTTATTGTGTCTGCCCTACAGGGACACGTGGCTTAGCCAGCACTCCCCAGCCTCCAGCCTGGCAAAGCTCACGGTACCCCTCAGCCCTGGGTCTCCTGGGGCCGGCCGGGGAAACCTGGAGCCGCCCATACAATGACAGCTCAATCCACACTTGTTTCCTTCTCCCAAACAGACTACAGACTCAAGTTTTCTTTCTTACATACTTTCAGACTGTATATAAATTGGATTCTTTTTGGACTTAAAACTGAAACAGCAAAAATAAGTAAACGTATAAATATAAATCAATATTTATATTGATAAATATAAATTATATAGGAATTATATAGGAATCATCCCAAATGATTAAAGGAAAATTAAGACTGGGATGGGTTGTGTCATGAGATGCACAGCTCGCCCCCGTGCTTCTTTCTGCGTGTAGCCCTCCCTGCCCCGGGAAGACGGGCAGTCCATTACCAAGGGCTGACGAAACACTGCAGAGTCTTTCCCTTGCTTCTGGTCTTTGAAGAGTTTAGACCTTTGAATTTCGGAAACCTAAACCCCCGAGGGAAATCAGGAAGCAGAAAATACAACGTGTAAAAGCATCCTCTTAATAGAATTCCCTGGGACAGAGAAATCAATGGCACAAATACGGCCATTTGGTACAAATTTCTAGGAACCCTTTCGAAACATAGCAGGGATAGGACTCAATGTAAAGAGGAAATTGGGGCCTGCATGGTGAGTCCCTTCCTAATAAAGCAAGTTGTTGTTAGTAAAGGGGAAAGCCAGGACCCCGGGGGATGTCCCCCCCCCACCAGCACAGGGGAGGAACCGGTGCTCAAAGAGGCACACTCTGGGTGGGCGGGGTGGCCAGAGGGATCTCTCTTGCCCACGTGGTTCTCAGGAGGGGCTGAGAACTTGGCAATGTGTGGGGACCCATGTGGCTGTCCCATCCAGGAAGGGGATATTGCTACTGGCATCTAGTAGGCAGAGGCCAGAGAGGCTGCCAGTCATCCAGCGATGCGCAGGACAGCCCCCCAACAAAGAAGGACCCAAACCACAGGTCAGTGGTGGAACTATCTGGCAGGAGCAGCTACATACCTTGTAAGATCTAATGCAAAATAAAAATGTAGGTCCCTTTGTTCGAAAATGTTAAAATGGTGACGGCAGGGAACTCAACCAAGCACAGGGTCTTTCTAAGCACAGAGCCCCATGCAGTAACATACATGACACATACACGAAGCTAAACCTGCTGGTGAGAAGCCCTGGGCTGGACGCTTAGTCATTCAGAGGCCATGAGACCACTCCCCCCAAAAATAAAAAAACTCTAGGAGTAACAGAGTTTTCCTAAGACAGTCCCCACGCCCCTGCCCCCCCACCCAACCTGCAGAAGCTCCAAAAAAAAAGACTGGACCTAGACACATGTACCAGGAACACAAGGGAGACAAAAAAAAAAAAAAAAAAGAGACAGGTGGATCTAGAAAGCCAGGCGATTAGGCATCAGATTTATCAAACTACAGGAAAAATCTTCAATATGCAAAGCTCCTCAGTTGTGACTGACAAGAAGTGAAAGCCTTTCTAAAGGCAATTACAAAGAAAGCAAGCATACTGAAAAGACAGAGACATATGATCACCTAAAAATAAAAAAAAATCCTATAAACTAAAATATTGCTAGCAAAAGAGAAGGACTGTCAAGGAAAATCCTTTTGCAACATACCAGACAGATGCAGGGCTGAGAGTATTACTATGTAAAGAGTTCTTATAAAACAATGAAAGGAAAACACATTTTTTAAAATGGGCCCTTGGGGTGCCTGGATAACTCAGTTGGTTAAGCATCCAACTCCTGGTTTTGGCTCAGGTCATCAACTCGAGCCCCGCCTTGGGCTCTGCACTGAGCGTGGAGCCTGCTTAAGATTCTCTCTCTCTCTCTCTCACCCACTCTAAAAAAAAAATAAAATAAAAATGGGCCCTCAAGCCCCTAAAAACTGCAAAAGTCATAATCAGATACATAATAACAGATTTTACATCACAAAAAAACTCAGAGGCACAATAATGATAATACTTTTCACATCAGCTTTGAAGAGAACACAAAAATAATTATAAAACCTAGTTTTATAATAGAAAAAGAAATTAGAATGCCTTTCAAAGTCTGCTGGTAAGCCTATATATCGATAGGAGCTTTCCGGAGGCTAAAAAAACAGTTATGTATAAAAAAAATCCTAGGGACGCCTGGGTGGCTCAGTTGGTTAAGCAGCTGCCTTCGGCTCAGGTCATGATCCCAGCGTCCTGGGATTGAGTCCCACATCGAGCTCCTTGCTCCGCAGGGAGCCTGCTTCTCCCTCTGACTCTGCCTTCCACTCTGCCTGCCTGTGCTCACTTTCGCTCGCGCTCTCTCTCTGACAAATAAATAAAATCTTAAAAAAAAAAACTAAAAAAAAAAAAAAATCCTAAATTGAGTAATCTCTCATTCAGCAACTCTACCCATTTACACTGGTCCTGAAGAAATAATCAGTTAAGTGAACTTAAAAAATATAAGTTAAAAAAATTTTTTTCCATAACTTGCCTAAATTCCTTCAGCTGTTAGGTAGCAGAACCGGTGTTTCAATCCAGACCCGCCTTCTTCTGAGCCCTGAACCACACACACCAACCACACACAGGTGAGAGACAACACAGGTCAGTAAACATCTGTCAGTTAAACTCAGGGCCTAGACCACCCCACCCTCTGCACATTACATGGGAATCATCGTGAGCTGGTGGAATAGGGGACTGGTAAATCTCAAAGGGATCTAACGTTCAGGGGATGGAGGGAGATCCTGGGGCCAGTCCGTTCTCCCACAAACAGCCAACCTGTGGCATGAACGAAACGCATCTCTTCCACTAGCAAAGAGCCTTTGCGCTGTGAGTAACACACCACCTCCTCTCAGAGCATTTCTGGGAGCACGTGTCTAGTGCAGTTGAAATTCTACGTGGGAACACAGCTCTGTGAGTGATCGCTATATTCTGTGGGTCAAGGACCACAGGTTGACCTGCACAAAACACACAGGCCATGCATTTTTGCCGACAGAACCAAGTCCAACAATCTCACTGGAATTAGGAAGAAATGGACACACAAGGCTTACAGGGTGGAAGCCTCTGATTTCTTAGTGCATCTCGTCTACAGGAAGCTGTCTCTCTGCAGACCAGACACGCATCAACAGAAACCATCCAGGACTGTGGCATCATGATCCTTCCTGCCTTGAGACACTGCCTGGGAAATCTGGCTCGCGTGTCGTATATAGGAGAGGGAAGGCCCAGACTAGGGTGGCTGGATGAAAGAAAACTGTACAACAGAGAACACCTCATGTTAGCGTGGGTGTGTGTGTTCTGGATCCTTCCAGCCTTACAGGATTGCACACTCCAAAGCTCCACCAGGAGATCAGCGCTACCATTTTTCTAAGCCACTTCTTCCTGGGGAGATGGTTTATTCAGCCATGAGCTGGGATTTGGGTGAGCTGGACCAATCCTTTTTCCTGCCTTAGTTTCCCTGCTTGGCAGGTAGGCCCTGTAGAGCTGGGATTCCTGCATGGAACCCCAGTCTCCATGAACCTTCATATGTTGGTCAGTTCTTTGAACTTACCTTTCTCGGTAATCCTGGACTTGATCCTCAATGACAGTCACTCTCTAAAGCCATCCCCTCTTCCTACACCCCCCAAATGTCAACACAGGCCTGCCCTCAGGTCTTCCCACTCCTGAGAACATCTCCGGAGAGAGAAGATAAAAACAGAATGGGGCAGTGCAAATGGAAAGGAACCAAGATTCCCTTGCACAATCCAAGAGGACAGCGGGCGCTTTCACAGTCCCACACGGCCGCTGAATGCTGACACCCGGGCAAGTTCTCCTGCTCTCACTTTACATTTCCCTTTCTTATTTCTTTATTGAAGATCTTTAGAGCAGCACTGTTCACTCATGTGCCTGGATACAAAAGATATCTCTCAGGGGAAATGAGCACATTCTCTTCGGCCAACTAGAAAATAAATGACGTATGAAGCCAGAAAAGATGCTTGGCACCTTCGTGATCCTTCAGATGGGAAGAGCATCTACTCTGCAGTTTCCATGATCTTTTACAAACATTAGTCCTGTGTCCCTCACACCAGTCTGTCTGAAATCCACATTTTACTGTCTGGGAGAAGCCAACGGATTTCCCCAAGATGGCGGCAGGGTTCAAGGTGAGATCATTAGGCCTCCCGTGTTCCACACATGAACTGAGCAGCACACACATATTCCTGCCTTCTTACACCACACAGTCTGGCAGGAGAAAAATATTAACATCACAAATTAATAATTATAAACCACAACAGGCAAAACTGGATCTGCATCTCCAGCAACAGAGTAACAACCGAATACATGATGACTCGTCCCCATGTAATACATCACTACCACAGGCGCAAAACGTGGGCTTGCACAGATACATTTATTTACCTCAAGATACATTTATTTACCTCAACATCCTCAAGATGTTGCTAAATAAAAAGAAAACAGGATATGGAACAGACCATAAAATAGGATTCTATTTTCCTTACAAGAAACATAAAAGACATGCATACCAAGCCCCGGCTTTTGCCTGCTGTTATAGTGCCCTACTCCCGTGTATAGACTGCGCTGGTAGCCCATCCTTTAGCACAGGCGGGGGCAAACTACCGCCCATGGGCCAAACTCAGCTGTTGGTGTAAATAAAGTTTTATTGGAACACAGAAGCACTCATTCATTTACATATTGTCTAGGGCTCTTTTCCCGCTACGACAGCAAGTTGACTCATTCCAACAGACCCGGTAGGACAGCAAAGCCTAAAATATTTACTCTCTGGCGCTTCCCAGAAAAAGTCTGCCAGCCCATGGACTACTCGATCCAGGAATCCGGGAGGGTAGTTGTTCTGAAATCACAGCCCTCTTAAGCGAGCACTTATGAGGTGCCAGTCCCTATGCGAGCACTTTGCAAGGCCCCCGCCCCGACTGATTTCCCTCCCTCAACAGCCCTATGTGCTAGCGCTAGGTGCGGTTATTAGCGATGCTTTACAGATGAGGAGACCTGGATGCAGACTCAGGAAACTGCCTAGGGTCACACATCTGGGAAAAGAACGAACAGAGATTCCAAACTAGGCTTTCACATGCAATGACACATTCCTTCTGGAACAGACTCCTCCTCCTGCTCCCCTTCCTTCTCTTTCTGTTCCAGCCTCCGGCCTCATAAATACAGACACGTCTAGCCTTATCTCTGCCTGAAGTCCTGTAAGTCTATCACGACCTCTAACTCTGGACATAAATTTTTAATATTAATCAGCTCAAACATCAGTAGGTACTGATTGCCTCTGAAGCTGTTAGCGGTCAATGGAAGCTTCTGGAAGAGGTGATATTAGAGCCCATGTCTTTTTTTTTAAGTTTTTATTTAAATTCCAGTTAGTTAAATTACAGTGTACTCTTCGATTCAGGTGTACACTGTATCGATTCGACACTTCCACACAACACCCAGTGCTCATCACAGCAAGGGCACTCGCTAATCGAGGGCTGCTGTCTTGAGCCTTGATTCTGGATGATTTTAAGAATAAGGCAGAGGGGGAAAGGCCATCCAGAGAGCAGGTATAAGGCATGTTAAAACCAGAGTCACAAATGCTTTCGTGCACTTAGCAACACCCAAACACTGAGCCCTGGGGACACAAGGAAGAGGAGGGCGGTTAGTGATTCACGAGTCTGTGTCTAGCCTTCTGGTGTCGTCATGACCACGCACTTACTTATTGGTATGTATATTATTTTATTAAAAAAATTCTTTGGTTTTTATTTCTCCTTTATAGTACACTTAGGTCCTATTAATTTTTTAATTATGCAATGTGGCTTGGTTATATTATCTAAGAAGTTCGTTTCAGGAGGTCCCACAAAATGTTTGTTCCAAGAAGGGAACACTGGGCCGAAACAAGAGCCATCTGCCTGGTCAATTCAGGGGGTTAGTGGGAAGTTCTGCGAGGCTGGAGCCAAATGGAGGACTGGAGACGTGAGCGGTCAGGGGACAGGCTGAAGGACACAGGAAGGATGCAGAATGTGTGCAATTTGGGGGCACGGAGGCAATTTTACTATGAAACTAGCGAGGCTGAAGCTTCACTTGGCCCCTCGGATGCTTGGGGCCCTTCTAAGACCTTAGGAGGAGGAGCCCTACAGCATGTTCATATGGTCATTTTTTTTTTTAATTTGAAGTAAACTTTAATTTCCATTTTGCTGAAAGAAGGTCCTCCACAACGTATAGAGAAGTCCCCACAAACTCTGGACAGCCTTGGTTAGATGCAGAACATGCAGAATATTCAAGCAAGAAAATGACAAATGCTCTGTGCAACAAAAACCCTCTGGGCACTCCTCCCTGAAGGAGATAAATGTTCCTGCCTCTTGCTTCCCCTTCCACAGTAGTGAGCCAGGCCACGTGGTTCCGACTTAGCTTCCGCACAGCCCACACATGGACCCAGACACATGACCACATGGTCACTGCGGCCCACCCTCCAGCATGCCTCGACTCAGTGAGCCCAACTGCCCTGGGCACATCTACCCCCAGAACAAAGAAACTATTCCCAGGTAGGAGGAATCTCAAGACCAGCTTTTGCACCAACCTTAGCATAAAGACACACCACTGTATTTCTTGTAAATTCCTGAATCTGTGGCTCCGTTACCTGAGTGAGGTACACTGATACCAGCACACATTGCAAATACTTTCATTCACCCTACATCTGTGTACTGTACTCCTACTACGCACCAGATCTTGTGGCAGATGCCAGAAAGACGGGGTATAAGAGTGGGCTGTTGGAGTCTTTGTGCACTTACTAGCTATGCGACCTTGTGCAAGCCATTGGAGCTCTCTGAGCTCAAACTTCTCTTGACTATAAAATAAACCTAATGAATATGCTGACATACTACAATTTAAGAAATAACAATGGGGGAGCGCGTGGGTTAAGCCTTTGCCTTCGGCTCAGGTCATGATCTTAGGGTCCTGGGATCGAGCCCCGCATCGGGCTCCCTGCCCAATGGGGAGCCTGCTTCTCCCTCTCCCTCTGCTTGCTGCTCCCCCTATTTGTGCTCACTCTGTGTCTGTCAAATAAATAAATAAAATCTTTTAAAAAAAATAACAATTTTTTTAAAAATTTTTAAAAAAGGATAAGTTCCAAGTGAAAAAAATTAAAAATAAAGAAAGCGAACTTCATGACCACAGTGAGCTCCCTCTGTTGTTGCCTGTCCCACAAATCTTTCTCCTTCTTATTTAATGTTCTACTGTATTACGTGATTATTTTCACTGAGGTATGATTTTCATGCAATAAAATACAGTTCTTAAGTGTATAGCTCGATGAGTTTTGACAACTGCATATTTCCAAGTAACCTCACTAGAAATAAGATATAGAACACTCTTATTACCCCAGAAAAGTCTCTTATGACCTCTTCACACCAGTTCCTAGACACACCTTAGAAACAACCACATCTTACTTCCAACACCATGGATAAATGGCATCATACACACGGATCTTTTTACGGCTGGCTTCAATTGCTGAATATGGTATTTGTGAGCTCCATGCATGTGTTCATACACAGCAGTGCCCTGTCTTGTCGTGTTGTTGAATAATATGCCACTGGGTGACTGCATACTGCAATGATCTATCCGGTCACACAATGATGGACATTTGGGTTTTTCCAGGGTTTAGCTATGGTGAATACAGCTGCTGTGAGCATTGCTGTCAAAGTCTTTCTGCAGACACATGATTACATTACTCTTGGGTAAATATCGAAGAGTGGAATTTCTGAGTCATTGGGTAAATGGATATTTAACTTTGTAAGAAATTAATAAGCAGTTCTCCAAAATGGTAGTACCATTTGCTACTTTCCCCAACAAGCAACACAATGTTCAATCAGCTGCTCCATATCCTAACACTCTTTCCCAGTTTTTGTTGGTTTTTTGTTTTGTTTTTGCCATTCCAGTGGTTGTGAAATAGAATCTCAGCATTACAGTTTTCACTATTTTTCATTCTAGCCTTGCAGACAGGGGTGTAGTGATACCTCCTTGTGGCTTTACTTTGTTTCCTGAATAGCTAATAATCAAGCCACACCTGAAACAAAACACCTCTGAAATTTCTTAAGTAAACCAATTGTCTGTAGTTATTGAAACCAGCAGTCTATCAACCATCACTGAAAGTTTCCGAAGTGACAGAGGCCCATCATTTTCATTTACCAGTTTGGTCACAGAGCTCATATTTAAAATCAAATCTATTTAAAATCACTCAAAAGTCCATGCTTTTTCTACTAAGTTTTGCTCTTTCTCAAACTTAACAATTTCTGAATCTACATTTAAAAACCTAAATGGGAGCACCTGAGTGGTTCTGTAAGGTTAGGTGTCCGACTCTTGGTTTCGCCTCAGGTCATGATCTTGGGGGGGGGGGGGTCCTTAGGATTCAGCCCCACATTGGACTCCCAGCCCAGCATGGAGTCTGCTTGAGATTCCCTCTCACACTTCTCCTCTCACTCTCACACATTCTGTCTCTGTCTCTCCCTTTCTCTAAAATAAATAAATAAAATCTTTAAAAAAAAAAGAAAACTACATGATGCCTAATTTATATAAGCAGGGGGATAAAAGCATAGCTTGAGAAAGTGAAATATTTTCTATCTTTCACTTATGTACTTAATTTTAACTTGCCAAATCATTCAGGGAATATTTACTGAAAGCATATACTATATGTTGGGCACTGTATTAGAAATATAAAAAAGAGTAAGAGAATGATCCTAAATGTGTACTCACCAAATAACAGAGACCAAAAAAAAAAAGGGAGAAGTTGTTAAAAACAGGTGCTCAAAAGTGAAATGAACCTAGCCAACCAACATGGTCTAAATGATACACACAGAACACTGTACCTAACAACAGAATACATGCTTTCTTCAAGTACTACAAGAACATTCACCAAGAGAGACTGCACCCCACAACACAAAATAAACCTCAACATATTTAAAAGAACTGAGATCATATAAACTATTTTCTCTGACCACAATGGAACCAAACTAAAAAGTGTTAACAGGGCAGCTGGGTGGCTCAGTCAGTTAAGCCTCTGATTGTAGGTTTCAGCTCAGGTCATAACCTCATGGGCTGTGGTATCAAGACCCACACCGAACTCCAAGTTCCCTGGGAGTCAGCTTGAAGATTCTCTCCCTCTGCCTCCACTCCCACTTGTGTACATTCTCTCACTCAAATAGACAAATCCTTTTTTTTTTTAAGATTTTATTTATTTATTTGAGAGAGAGAGACAGTGAGAGAGAACATGAAAGGGGAAAGGTTCAGAGGGAGAAAGAGACTTCCCATGGAGCTGGGAGCCCGATATGGGACTTGATCCCAGAACTCCAGGATCATGACCTGGGCCAAAGGCAGTTGCTTAACCAACTGAGCCACCCAGGCACCTTTTTTTTTTTTTTAAAGTAACAACAAAGCAATAGGAAAAACCTCTAAACATTTGGAAATTGAACAAACAGTTCTAAATGATCAATAGGTCCAAAAGGAAATCTCAAAGAAAATAAAAATACAGAGCTAAATAAAAATGAAAATATAGTGTATCAAAATGTGGAACGCAGCTAAAGCAGTGCTGGCAGGGAAATCAATAGCACTAAATGCTTATTTTACAAAAGGAGAAAGATCGCAGATCAAATAAGCTAAGTTCCTACCTCAAGAAAAAGGAAGGGGTGTCTGGGTGGCTCAGTGGGTTAAAGCCTCTGCCTTCAACTCAGGTCATGATCCCAGGGTCCTGGGATCGAGCCCTGCATTGGGCTCTCTGCTCAACGGGGAGCCCGCTTCTCCCTCTCTCTCTGCCTACCTCTCTGCCTACTTGTGATCTCTGTCTGTCAAATAAATAAATAAAATCTTTAAAAAAAAAAAAAAGGAAAAGAACAAAAGAAACCCAAAGCAAGCAGAAGAAAGCAATAATAAACCCAACAGCAAAAATGGACTGAAAACAGGAAAACAATAAAGAAATCAAGTCAACAAAAACCTGGTTCTTTGAAGAAAAAAACCAGTAAAATTGATAAAACTCAAGAAAAAAGTGACCAAAAAAATCAAAAAAGGGAAGACACAAGTCACCAATACCAGAAATGAAATGGGAGCTATCACTACAGATCACAAAGCCATTAAAAAGATAATAAGGAAATATCACAAACAACTGTGCACTCAAACTCAACAACTCAGAAGAAATGGACCATTCTTCAAAAACCACTACCTACCAAAACTCAAGTGAAGACAAAACAGTGTCTGAATAGTCCTATAAACATTAAAGAAAGTGAATTCATAATTTTAACATTCCTAAAAAAGGAAATCTCTGGACCCTGATGGTTTTATTGGAGAATTCCATAAAAACATTTTGAGGAAAATAAACACCAACTGTATATAAATTCTTCTCCACAAATGGAGGAAAACACACACACACACACACACACACACACACACACAGAGATAATTATAAAAATGGAAAATCCAGATCAGTATCTCTCGTTGACTTAAGATACAAAAATCCTTAACAAAAATATTAGCAAATTCAACAATGAATAAAAAGAATTATACACCATAACCAAGTGGGATTTATTTCCGTGTACAAGGCCAATTCAAAAGCCAATCACTGTAAGCTGCCATAACAGGCTTTAAAAAAAAAATTGATATAGCAAAACTGTCTGACAAAATCCAACCCCATTCCTGATCAATACTCTGAGCACATTAGGAATAGAGGGGAACCCAATCAACTTAAAAAGATCATCTATAAAGACAAACTAAAACAAATTCCAAACACCATAACTAACACCGTACTTGGTGTTGAAAGACCATACACTTTCTTACTAATATCAGAAACAAGGCAAGCATGTCCACCACTCTCAACACCCTTATCCAAGAGAATACTAGAAGGTCTACCCACTGCTCTCAGGCAAAGAAAAATACAATACGATCTATACATATTGGAAAGGAAAAAAATAAACCATCTGTATTTGCAGATGGCATGATGACTGACAGAAAATACCAAGGAATCTGGGGGCACTTGGGTAGTTCAGTCTATTAAGCTGCCGACTCTTGACTTCAGCTCAGGTCATGATCTCGGGACTATGGGACCAAGCCCCACAGTGGGCTTAGCACTCAGCATGGAGTCTCCTTGAGGATTTTCTCTCCATCTCCCTCTGCCCTGCCCCGCCTCCCACCCGTGCTCATTCTCTAATAAATAAAATAAATAAACCTTTGAAAGCCCCAAGGACTGTATCCCCAAAAAACTTCCAGAAGTCATGAATGTGTTCACCAAGGTTGCAGATTATAAGCTCAGCATGCACAAAGTCAACTGCATATTCATACTAACAATGAACATGTACAGACCAAAATTAAAAATGCAGTATCATTTGCAACTGCTCCAAAGAAAATAAAATACTTAGTTATAAATTTAACAGGACATGTACAGGATCTGTAGGCTGGAAATTACAAAATGCTAATGGAAGTAATCAAAGAAGATCTAAATAAATGGAGAAACATATCATGTTCAGCAACTGGAAGACTCAACGTAGTAAAGATGTCAAGTCTCCCCAGGTTGATCTATAGATTTAATGAATTCCTATCAAAATCCACACAAGGTATTTGTAGAAATAGATAAACATATTCTAAAAAGTATATGGCAAGGCAAAGACCATAGCATATTTTAAACAACCTTGGAAAAGAAAAAGCAGGAGGAATCCCTCACTTTAAGGCTTATTGTACAGCTACAGTAATCAAGACACTGTGGTTCTCAAGTAGGAACAGACACAGATCAATGGAACAGAGGAGACCCACACAAACGTGCTTCACTGGTTTTCAACAAAAATGCAAAAGCACTAGAAGAAAAACAATAGAACAAGGGTAACCTTTTTCAACAAACAATGCGGCAGCAACAAGAAAATTTGCAGAGGCAAAAAAAAAAAATGAACATAAACCACACCTCAAA
This sequence comes from Mustela nivalis, assembly GCF_964662115.1. Lineage (NCBI taxonomy): Eukaryota > Metazoa > Chordata > Mammalia > Carnivora > Mustelidae > Mustela > Mustela nivalis. Next base: position 19,282,380 of record NC_139038.1, read on the forward strand.
CCCCAAACCTCAAAGGGGATCATGTAGCTAAGGGTAAAGTTATTTAAAAAAAAAAAAATTAATAACCGGAGAAAATTTTCCAGATCTTGTCCAGACAAAAAATTCCTTAGGCACCGAAAGCATGAGTCATAAACGGAAATTCTGATAAAATTGATTTCATCAAAATAAAAAAGTTTATTCTGTAAAAAAGCCCTGTTAAGAAGATAAAAAGACAAAACTATGGCCTGGGGGAAAAAAAAAAATCCGCAAATCACAAATCCCCCCAAAGACTACTATCTAGACTACATAAGGAACTCTCAAAACTCCAGATTAAAGATCAAGCAATCCAATTAGGAAACACGCAGAGGACAGGAACAGGCACTGCACGGAGGAAGTCACAGACGAAGCAAGTTAAGTGCATGGAAAGATGATCAACAGCGTGAGCCCCTGAGGAAGTCCAGGCAAGCACCACGAGGCATGGCTGCACGCCTGTCCGAGAGGCTGGAATCCCAAACAGGACAACCCTCATGCGGTAAGAGTGCGAAGAACTTGGATGGCTCCGCGCTGCTGGCGGGAATGTGCAGCGGGGCTCCAGGAGAGGTAGGACGTGGCTTATAAAACCCAACATGCGATTGTCGTGCGGCCCAGCTGCTGCCCTCTCGGGGGCCGGCCCGGAGACACGGCCGTCGGCGCTCACACAGAAGGCCGGGAAGGCGGGCCGGGGTGGCTCGGCGGGTCACTGCCGTCGGCCTGCAGCCGGGTCCGGCGCGGCGTCCCAGGGCGGAGCTCTGCACCGCGCGCCTCCCTCCGCGGCCACTGCCCCCGGCTTGGGCCCTCCCATAAATAAATAAAGTCTTTAAACAAACAAACCCCAAGCAGGCCGAGTCCCAGCGGCGTTGCCCCGGTTCAGACCGCCAACAGCCCGAAGCCTTTCCGCGGGCGAACAAGCGCGCTCCGCCTGCACGTCCAGCGTGGCCCCGGCTCCGACCACGTGGGCGAATGTTCTGGAAATTGCACCACGTGACAGAAGCCACCGCGGCCGCCGAGCAGGCTCAGCGCAGCCCGCACCTGCGACGGAACCGCGCGGGGGGGGGGGGGGGGGGAACGGCTCGGTGGTTCAGCGGGGAGCCCGCTTCCCCGTCGGCCTCCGCCGGCCCCTCAGCCTCGCGTCGCTCGGACACGTCAGGGAAATGTAAGGAACAAAGAAACCGAACGGCCCACCGCTCGGTGGGAACACACGGGCGCACACGTGCGCACACTGCCGGGGAGATCACGATTACCTGGAGCTCAGTGGAAAGGATGGGGGAAGAGCAGTCCTCACTCTGCTCCCGAACCGGACTGGATCCCGAGGGAAGAGCCGGGCGGCGCACTCGGAGACCCGGGGTCCGCCAACAGTGCTCTCCCACGGTCTGAGCCCGGCGCGCGACGCGGCGCGCTTATATACCCTCCCACTTCCGCAAACTTAGCGCCCTTGCTGCGCATGCGCGGGGAGCCTGGCGGCTAGAAGAACCCGGAAGAGCCCCGCGTCAGGGCGGGAACTCCTTCGCGAGCTCCGGCGCCATCTTACAGCGCGCGTTTTCCTGATCCGCTCCAGGGACGCTCAGGGTCAGCTGGGGAGACAAGCCTTTCGAGAAACGATTAGAGTGGGGTGCGCTAACCCCCACGGACAAGGGCACGCAGCCGACATAGAGAGTCGGGGACTGCGACCCTGACCACGGACACACGCACGCACGCACGCACGCTCACACCGATGACCTGTCCCCAGCGTGGGGACACACACACGCACTCCCGCTCACACAGATGGCCTGTCCCCAGTGTGGGGACACACGCACGCACACACGCACTCCCGCTCACACAGATGGCCTGTCCCCAGGGTGAGGACACACGCACGCACACACGCACTCCCGCTCACACAGATGGCCTGTTCCCAGCGTGGGGACACACACACGCACACACGCACGCTCACACAGATGGCCTGTCCCCAGGGTGAGGACACACACGCACGCACACACGCACTCCCGCTCACACAGATGGCCTGTTCCCAGCGTGGGGACACACGCACGCACACACGCACGCTCACACAGATGGCCTGTCCCCAGGGTGAGGACACACACGCACGCACACACGCACTCCCGCTCACACAGATGGCCTGTCCCCAGTGTGGGGACACACAGACGCACTCCCGCTCACACAGATGGCCTGTCCCCAGGGTGAGGACACACACGCACGCACACACGCACTCCCGCTCACACAGATGGCCTGTTCCCAGCGTGGGGACACACGCACGCACACACGCACGCACACACGCACTCCCGCTCACACAGATGGCCTGTCCCCAGGGTGAGGACACACACGCACACACGCACACACTCCCGCTCACACAGATGGCCTGTCCCCAGTGTGGGGACACACGCACGCACACACGCACTCCCGCTCACACCGATGGCCTGTCCCCAGTGTGGGGACACACACACGCACTCCCGCTCACACAGATGGCCTGTCCCCAGGGTGAGGACACACACGCACGCACACACGCACTCCCGCTCACACAGATGGCCTGTCCCCAGTGTGGGGACACACGCACGCACACACTCCCGCTCACACCCAGCGGAAGTGACCACAAAACCACCGACACGGCAGCTTGGTGCCCGCGCTGAACTGGGAAAGGGTGTCCTCTCCGTGTGGATCCTCGGAGACACAGGGTGACGGACACTGGAGAGGGAAGGACGCTGTGAGAAGTTACCACAGGCTGCTTCCGTCCTGGAACGTGTTGGGAGCAAGATGTCGTCTGAGGGAAACGGAACAGCATCCCCTCGGGGCCTTCACAGGACAGAGAGAGGAGGCCGCGGTGTGGCTCAGACCAACTTGGGAGCCGGTAGCATCAGGGGAGGGGACGGTTCGGATCCCACCCCTAGGCCACCAAGCAACCAAGCAGACCCCGACCCCGGGGTTCTCACAGACACTAGAGGACGGAGTTGACAGGACCGCCTCAGTCCCTAGATCCCCTTCCCGTCCCCCGATGCCGACCTAGGTCATCCTCCTCTCCAGCTTCAGAAAATAGTGTAATAACAACAACGGTAACCATTAATATTATTAAGAGCTAATATCAAGTGTCGGCCAATGAATTAAGTTAATGAAGCGTGAGCTGTCATTCTGTCACCCAACAGTAATGCAAGACCAAAGACCAGAATCCAAATGGCCTGAAGGTGAACAAAACAAAACCCTAGGAATATGCCATGCAATTCTGGAAGCAAATAAAAAGCTGGAATACAGCTGTCCGCATTTGAGGATATATTTGAAAGAGAACAAATACCACCTCCACCACCACAAGAGGCTTGTGAAAACTTGTAGCTTTGAGGGAGGATTTAAACATAACATACAAAAAGCAGAGGAGGATCATATTTTCAAGGAAAATTGCTTGGGAAGTTTTCAATGCCATCTGCTTTTCACTCTCAAGGAAATCATAGAAAACAAAGAACCTGTAAAATAAGAGGAAATAATAAGGCAACTTACTGAGGGCACAGAGAAAGAGAAAGCCAAGAGAGGTAAGAAATTAATTCAAGGAAAGGAATGAGCATTTTCCAGAATTAAAACATTAAAGGTGGTGAAGAACTGTACTGACAATATATGAAATTTCAACACCTTGCCGAGCTAAAACAAATTGAAGCAGCTCCTTCTGAATGCAAAAGAAAAGGGGGAAAAAAGATAAGTCATTAGAAATGGCTTTTATGGCGGTTTCTATAGATATGTTGATGACAGTTACGGAAAACAGAAGCTGGAGTCCCTGGGGAAGAACACAGGACCGATGGAATATAAACGAGACTACAGTTGCAATGAGCTCACTTAGTCCTCACTTGGTACTTACAAGGAATGGATTTTATATGAGGAAGCAGAGCCCTAGACAAATTAGTTACTTGATCAGTTACTTGCCAGACAAGTTAGTAACTTCTTTATCAAGCCTACTGAGCAGAGCTGGGGAGGGGGACAGGAGGCTGGAGAAGGAGGGGGAGGGAGGAGAGAGAAAGACAGAAAGAGACTAAAAAATACAAAAATCCAAGTGCTCATGAAGGGCTCCTTTTTTCACCAAAGGCAGCATGCCAAAATAAAGCAACATCTAGACACAACTTAATATTTTCTGTCCCCTGGGGGGGCGGGGATCCTGGTCAAACGCAAAGAAACAGAAATTAAATTGGTAGCAATCTCCTCCACCTCAGCATTAATGCTAGAAACAAGGAAACAAAGTAAACAGTTCTAATGAAAAACAGTTGTAACCTGGGGATTGTTAATACTCAAGCTGAAACTCTTGTGAAAGCAACAAAAAAGAAATCCCCTGGCAGAAAAGGAACAAGGAAATGAAGTCCTCATTTACCTATCATGGGGAAAAAATGGTCGGTAAGACTACTCAGTAAAATAAGGGATGAATTAAAAAATAAAAGTAAAAACCTCACTTGTGGGGAGGGCATGTCAGAAAGAAAGGACAGGACTGAATGCTGAAAACATCTCCACATGAAACTCTCCTGACCTCCTGCCCTCCCACAATGCATCGCCTGGAAAATATTCAGAGCTCGAGAAATGTCTGCTCCATCATATTTAATGATGCTACGATGGAGGAGTTCTCATTAAAGTCGAGAACAAGAAAAGGAAATTGTCTATTTTTATTTAACTTCATTCCAAAAACTGTCAGCGGGATGAAAATGTTGGAGGAAGCCATACTGTATAAATACTGGAAAAGAAGAAGCAATACTTCATTATTTGTGGATCACATGAGACCACCTGCAAATTCAGGAAATTCCAGTGGAAACTTACTACAACTGTTCAGTAGGGAATCCAGGCCATATCACATATATACACATATGTAATTAATATTACATGCTGAGTTATTTGTAATTTAATATCCGCTACCTTCCCTCTAAGGCAATAATATCCAGTGAAAAAGGATGTGATTATCATATTCACAATAACACAAAAACATAAAACATCTTCAAACAACTTTACAGAGAAATGCCCGTGACCCAAATGAAAAAAGATTTATCCTTTGATGGAAAATATAACAAAATACATTGTTACAGAAAGGCCAGGTTCTTAGATGGGACAATGTAACACTGTATCAATTTTTAGTCCTTAAACATCAATCTACAAATCTAATGCCATTAACTAACATTCCAAAGTGATTTTATTTGGAACTTGCCATGATTCTCAAATATAGCAGTAAGTATAAGCAGAGCAGAACAGCCTCTCAGATTTTGATAAAGAATAATAAGGAAAGAGAAACCGCACTGTTAGAGAATATAATACCAGGGAACAATGAAAAACTTGTTTCTCAGACCATAATGGAGGTAGATTGATGGAACAGAATAAAAAGGAAAGAGACCCAAATAAGTACTTAATGAACCCCAAAATTGGTATTTCAGATGTGTAGGGAAAGAACATCTAAATAAATATAGATCTTTAAAAAAAAAAAAAAAAAAAAGGTTTAAACCACACCTCAGAACTCATACCAAGCTAATCTTTAAATGAATAAAAAGAAGTTGAAAAATGGAGTTATGAAAATGGTCTGAAGAACAACTAAAGAAATAGGTCATCTTTCCCTGCTTGGTTTTTTGGTGTTCCCCCCCCCCCCCAACACTTACGGGCTTCTAGAATGTTGTATCAATCCATTATACATTGCTGACTGTCTCTTCACATTAAAATGCAAGTTCTGTGAGGTTAGAACTTTTTAAGGGTAGGATTTTAAACTATTTAAACCCCCCCCCCACCAGTGTCTTGGAGAGCTTCTAATAATAACTAAGCCAAAAATCTGTTGACTAAATGATTAAAGAAATGGTATCCAATTGCGAAAAATCAGTCTAAACACTCAAAGAGGAAAGTAACATGAAAGTAAAACTGTATATCTTCTATAAAACATAAGGTGAATGAATTTTTGTTTACATTTAAAAAGGTCAGAAAAAAGTATACAACAGACTGAGAAAAAAAAAAAAATGTCTGCAAACCTGTTTATAAAGGCTGAGCATCTCTGATGCCTGGCTAGCTCCGTCAGAAGAGGGTACAGATCCAGATCTTGAGGTCATGAGTTTGAGCCCCAGGTTGGGTGTAGAGATTACATAAATAAAAATCTTTTTTAAAAAATTTAAGTAACTAGTCTTTATAAAATACTAAGAACAACAAAAAAAAGGGGGCAAAAATAACATCCAGAAGAAAAAAAAAAATGTGGTCAATAAACACTTAAAATGTGTAACATCACATACAACAAAAGCACTTGTATCTGAATTAAGAAAGAAATACATTATTTCTCTCTCCTCTGACGGGCACAGGCTGATCATATTCTGTCTTCAATCAGAGTGTAAGGAAATAGGGACTCTTACACCAGTAAGCAGAAGTAAATTTTAGTACGATCTTTCTGGAGAGCAATGAAATGTGTCAAATTTTATATGTGCATGCCCATTTACCAGCAATTCCGCTGCTAGGAAATTGTCCTACAGAAAGGGATGCACAAATACAGTAGTCAAACAAGAGAAAGGATTTTTGATGCACTGCTACCATAATAATAAAAAAAACCTACAACAACTTAAATGCCTCTGATATCAAATAAATTAGGGTACATCAACACAGTGGAATAACACGTACTCTGTTGCATACCAGTGTGGGTCAGAACTGCCTGAACAGTACGTGTGATAAATTCAGTAAGACCTCAAATTACTGCGCAGTATGGATGTCTCGTCTGTTTATGTGTTAACAGCACTTCTCAAACTGGGGTCCCCTGACCAATGGTTTCAGCATGACTTGGGACCTTGTCTGAAATGCTAATGATCAGGATTCACCCCAAACCTACTGAATCATAAACCTTAGGAACACAGCGATCTTGTATTTTTAACAAGCCCTGCAGGACATTCTGATGCACACTCCAGAGTTTGAGAACCACTGGCAAAGCTTGCAAGATTTCCTAGAAAATTTTATTTTCTCCTTTATCTATTTCTACATTCCAATGGATGGGCATTGCTTTTGAAGTCCGAAAAGCTAAGTTATTTCCATCAGGGAGAGAAAGAGGGAGGGAAGAAGGGGGTGACCAGCCCACAGAAAAGTCGACAAGAGACTCACCTGAGTGAGGCCATCCGCAGGCAATTCCTAATACAGGTATGTTTTGAACAGTCAATTTGATCGGAATTAAAAGAAAGCTGTATTAAAATTTGACAGCTTTTCCCAGTTATGAATAGCTTTGAGAAAAACAGTAGAACTGAATGGAGCAAGGGTAGAGTATGCTGTCAGATTTCCAGTAAAAATTGAGAGCGCACTGGAAATCTATAGCAAAAATGTAAAATGGGGTAGGGGTAGGTATATATGGACCCAGTAATCCAAACACTAGGGATTTCTCCTAGGTAATATTTGAGGGTATGTTTCTTTCAATTATTGTAAAAAAAATTTTTTTGGAAGCTTCCTAAATGTAAATATAAAATTGATTGAAAGAAGTATGTTATACTCCATAAATACAAATGTGGTTGTCAGAGGGGAAGGTGGTGGGCAGATGGGTGACAGAGGTGAAAGGGATTAAGACCTGCAAACTTCCAGTTACAAAATAAATAAGTCACAGACATGAAAAGTACAGCATAGTCAATAATAGCATAATAATGTTGTACAGTGACAGATGCTGACCACGTTTATCATGGTGAGTATCGCATAATGTATAGAATTGTCAATCACTGTGCTCTACACCTGAAACTAATATAATGCTGTATGTCCATACACTAAAAAAAAAAACAGTAAAAAAGAAGCTTAAGAAAAATAATTATACACCTTCATGAATAACTATATTATAGTTCTTTAATGAAGTAACTATATTACAATTACGTTAGTAACATAATTTTTATGCACTGTAATGAAATAACTATATTACTGTTGTAATTGTAATATAGTTATTTCATTTAAAAGGATGGCATAAATATACTAATTTAGAACTACATTAATGTGTTGTCAAGAGAAATACACCTATCAGTATTAAGCACTTAATAGACATTAGGCACTATTCTAAGAATGTTCTTAAAAATAACTCACGTAATCCTAACAGCCATATGAGAAAGTGAGATGGCCATCTTAAAGATGACAAGGCACGTTTGGAGAATTTCAGCACCTTGCCCAAAGCCACCAGGTGATGAGGAGTGGGGCCAGCTGGTGGCCGTGCCCCAGCCTCTCCAGTACCCACCTTGGTAATCACTATGCACGCAGTACCATTGAAATTGTTGGTGACTGTTCGCAGACCATCTGAAAAGTCTGAAAGGTTAAACATCAAAACATGAGCAATGGTTGTTCTCTGGGTCACAGACTCAAAGGTAGTTAAAACTGTGCTTCTTATCGGCTTATCTTTTGTCTCTAAAGATGATATATGACTTGTGTAAGTGATAAATATTTCATTGGGGATATTTTTGGTATATTGACAAGAGAGGAGGAGGAAGAGCTCACGATGAAGACAATCTCTACCAAATCTAACCAGTAGAGAAAGAACCTTTGAAAGGCATGGAGTTAGGAAAAGATATGGTACTTCGAGGTAACAATGAGAATTTGAGTGTGAGTGGCGTTGAGACCACCTGTAACAGTCATTGACACATTTCATGATCACAGCTATGAAAACAAAGTAAAGCTCAGGGAAATTCTAGTTCCGGTGTGCCCCAGGTACATGAAAATTCAGCTTTTCCTCAATTAAGAGACTCCAACAATTGGGGCATTCAAATTGCATGGGACCTTCATACACACTACCAGCAAGACCATACTCAGATTCTTCAAGAAAGCCTGTATTTGTTCATGAACAAGATCCCATATGCAGTATCCATGTTACGCTATCAACAATCTCAACTCAATGTCCAGGCAAGTGTTGCAAGAGAAGGCAAGTGGGCCTTCCTGATGAATACAGGCCCTCAGATGCAAGTATCTCATAATGGGATTGCAGACTCCAAGAGAGGACTGGAGACAAACACCTGAAGGATTACGGCGCTGTAAAGCCTTGCAGGACTTAGCGCTTCCCAACTGCTAACACTTAATACTCAGATTTCTTCACTCATGCTATCCTAGGGCATCCAATCCCTTTCTTTGCAAATGAACTTGTCCTTGAGGTAAATCGTAATACTGCTCAAAATGCTCACTGCTGGGGCACCTGGGCGCCTCAGTCAGAACTTAACTGATTAAGTCTAACTCTTGGTTTGGGCTCAGGTCATGATCTCAGGGTCATGAGACTGAGCCCTGCATCGGGCTCAGTGCTCAGCGCTCAATGGGGAGTCTGCTTGAGATTCTTTCCCCCTCTCCCTCGCTTGTCCTCTCTTCCCTCACTCTCTAAAATAAATAAAATTAAAAAAAAAAAAATGCTCACTCCTCTCCTTATGGAAGGACTATTCTTCTCCACTCCACTGACATCAAGATAGTCCATATGACTTTCTTTGGCCAATGAAATAAAGATGAAGTTTCACAGAAACACTTTAAGAAGCGTTTAAGAGTCATTATATGCTGATGGTCTGCACCTATGCTTTATGCTCTCGGAGCCATCAAACCACTGACACACCAGACAGGCGCAGCTCTATTAGCCTGGATCCCAGAGTAAGTAAGTTATGGGCATCATTACAATTCACCAAAAACGGACATGAAATGGGAGAACTAAATCTCTGTGGTTGTAAGCCAGGGGACTTTGAAGCAATTTGTTACTGTAGCGTATCTTAGTTTGAGCTGACTTATAGATCCCTATACCCCTGCTTTCCTGTTTGGAGACCCAATTAACACCAAGAATCATTCCCTCCTAGAAGCTCTGTGACCACTCTCCATATTCTCAGAGATAGAAAAGCTGACCTGGGGATGCCTGGGTGGCTCAGTTAGTTAAGCCCCTGACTCTTAATTTTTGGCTCATGTTGTGATCTCGAGATCATGAGATAGAGCCCCATGTGGGGCTGCACACCAGGCATGGAGCCTGCCTAAGATTCTCCACTTCAACCTCTGCCCACCCCCTACCCTGCTCACAAGTATGTGTGGCACATTCTCGCCCTCTCTCTCTCTAAAATAAGAAAAAAGTAGAGAAGAGCTGATCGAGGTGCATCTTTCTTATCAAAACAGGCCTTCAGACAGCATCCAAAAGATGACAAAACAGGAAATCCCTTGTTCCAGTGAATATCCTCGAGGGCTTTTTGTTTCTCAAGCCTTGCATGAAGAATCTTACAGTTTGAGTAACACTGTCTTCCAAGAATCCAGGATTCCGGCTGTTATTCATAGTTCTACCCATTGACGGCAAAGCAGAGTTGTTGCAGGCAATGAAATGCAAGCATCTGTTTCCTGAATGGTTGATGAGCAGTACTTTTGGACCTCTGCAAACCCATCAGTTGCTTATTATAGGGGAAGCCTTGGAAGGAGATGAAAATATTGGGGGGGTTGCGTGGTTTGAGAATGGTCAAGAGGCAGCAGTCACAACAACAGCATTATTATTATTATTATTATTATTATGAAGAAATATGACAGCTGACACAAGCTCTTACTGGATGGCACGTACATTCTAAGTGCCTCCCAGGCACGACTTCTTTGGCAATTCCTAATTTAACCTGATACAATTTATTATCCATACTTTAATGGTGACAAAACAGAAGATTAAAAAGGTAACTTGCAAAGGGTCATAATTCAGTGGAAGATTTGGAATTTGAATGCAAGTCTCTTAATATCAGAGCCCAAACACCTAGTCACCACATTATATTGCCTGTGATTAAAAATAGAAATAAATAAAACTACTTGGAAGTTCTTCTAGATCTAGAATCCTCCTTCAAGAAAAGCAACATGGATAAAATGGAAAAACCCTTACCGTCGAGATGGTTTTTGTTTGGGTCCAAACAATGGCACTTTTTGAATGAGTGATCTTGAACGACCCACTCAATCATGCCTGAAAGATGTTGCCTCATTTATAGAATGAGGATAATGATTCTCATTTTTTAAGGTTTTAATAAAAGCAGAAAATGGTAATAGATAGAAACGGCAACTCTAAACTCTAAAATGCTAAACAAGTGTCACTTATCCTAAGTCATTTTTGCAATGCCGTAATTGGCTGCTCAATGCCAACCGTGAACCGTGACCGGCACTATGAGACCACAGACAGGAGATCTGTGTATAACATCAAATTCTGAGCATCCAGTTTCTACTAAAGTGAAATAGCTTGTAGCAGACCAACACTCCCACCAAGAAAAATGATAAAAGCCAGTAACATATCAAAATTCATCTGTTTGAAAGCATCAGTGTGTTTCTATGGCAGCCAGAATTTAAAATCCAGACCCTAGAGAGAAGGAAAGCTCACAAAGATGAGCCCAATTGTCTGCATGCTGATGTTTTCTACAGGATATTTGTCAAAATTATTGGCACAGGTTAAGAAGCTGAAAGCATAGGCAGGAGCAATCGTTACAAGGGATAGAAACCAGCAGAGACAGAGGCAACTGCATGGGGCTTGGGTTAAAATAAATTGGGGTTCAGGGATGCCAAGTTAACTAGATCTTGAGAAACAAAAATCAGAGACAGAAGGAAAGAACAGAGAAGTGAGACCAAGTTCGGCACCACTCTTCCTCTCGGAGCATGGGCAATGAAATGTCACAGGGCAGAAAGCTAAGGAGCCAAACTAAAAGGGAGGGGGGAAAAAAGGAAGAGTTCCAACAGTCTCACAGTGCTGGAGAAACAGAACTTAGATGTGAGGATCTGTCAATGAGAAAGAATTCTAGAAAATACCATAGGCTCTAAGTTGGGACACAAAGAGGGTGAGACCCTAGGATTGAGGCTGAACACGAAAGGTAAGCTGAGACTCTCAAGGAATGCAATCCAACCTCAGGTCCGCTCTGTCCATGACGGTATGAGATGATCTTTCTCCTGCCGGCTGCCACAGAAAGGACTCAATCTTCACTGAGGAACAAGAACACCATCCAGGGTCTTTACAATTTAACATCCACAATGTCCAACATCCAACTGAAATTACCAGGCATATCCAAAACTAGTATAACGGGAAAAAGAGACAGACAATAAAAAGAGACTCACAAGTGATTCCTTTATTGGACTTAAATTCTGAGACTCAGACTTTAAACTCTGACTGGAATGGCCAATAAAACAGATGAGAATTTGACCACATAATTTAAATCTATAAAGAATAAAACAGAAATTCCAGGGGTGCCTGGGTGGCTCAGTGGGTTAAAGCCTCTGCCTTCAGCTCAGGTCGTCCCAGGGTCCTGGGATTGAGCCCCGCGTCGGGTTCTCTGCTGAGCGGGGAGCCTGCTTCCCCCTTCCCTCTGCCTGTCTCTCTGCCTACTTGTGATCTCTGTCAAATAAATAAATAAAATCTTTAAAAACAAACAAACAAACAAACAAACAAACAAAAACAGAAATTCCAGAACTAAAAACTACAATAACTGAAACTAAGAACTCAGCTGGCAAAAAAGAACATGAAAGAGATATTTGGAACCCTGGGAAAAGTTTTATCACATATGGAATTTGGGTCCTTTCAAGAGAAAAACAGGGAGATAGGAACCTGATCAAGATCTGAACAGACAATAGCTCCAAATTTTCAAAAACTGGCAAATGACCTCAAGGTATGGATTCATGAAGTGATACAACAACCTATAAGGATACCTACAGAGAAAATTACATCTCACTACCTCACATACAAACTGCTTCAAATGAAAGGAAGTAAGTGTTCAAAGCATGGGGGTGGGGTGGAGAGACACACATCCTCCAAGGAGCAAAAATTAGACTAACAACTGATTTTTCACTGCAATATTGGAAGCCAGAATATGATAGAACAGCAAAGTTCAAGTGCAGAAGGAAAGTAACTACCAACCTAGAATTCTATACTCACGAGAAAACACTGGTCACAAGTAAAGGTGAAAATAAAAACATTTCCAAGATAAAATAAAATAAAATAAAATAAAAGCATTTCCAAATAGACAAAATCTCAGGGAGCTCACTGCCAGCACACCTGTTGTCCAGGAAATACTATAAGAAGTTATTAAGGAAGAAAATGATCTTGGACAGAAACACAAATGCAGAAAGAAATTTTTAAAAGTTTAAATACAAGGATGAATTTAATGAAACATTGACTGGACACAAGAAGTATAATGTCTTGTGAGATAAAAATTATATGTTCAATTAACATAAATAACAACAATAACACAAGGCTAGAAAGGGTAGAAGAGTTTTAAAAGTTCTTTAACCTTAGCATTATTTGTTAATTGATTAGTAGTAGGCCATGATATTCAAAGATTAATGTTTTAATCCCTAGGGAACCCCTAGAAAAATCTACAAACTAATACAGGGTAATAATGGAATATTTTTTTAGATGTTCAACTAACCAAAAGGGAAGCAAAACACACACACACACACACACACACACACACCCCTCCCACTGGGAAAATAAATGGTGGCACAAAAACTGCGACATATCAGCCATTAAATTAAATATAAATAATCTGGAGCACCTGGGTGGCTCAATGGGTTAGGCTTCTGCCTCTAGCCTGGGTCATGATCCCAGGGTCCTGGGATCGAGTCCCGCATCGGGCTCTCTGCTCAGCAGGGAGCCTGCTTCCTCCTCTCTCTGCTTGCCTCTCTGCCTGCTTGTGATCTCTCTCTGTCAAATAAATAAATAAAATCTTTTTAAAAAATAAATATAAATAATCTAATTGCATCAACTTAAAGTATCAAAATGAATTAAAATAAATTACTTTTCAATGATTTTGTAAGACATTTCTTTCATATAAGAATAATTAAAGGTTGACATTAAGGGGTTGGAAAAAGTTACTCCTTCTAAACAATAAACAAAAGAAAGTAAATGCAGCTGTGTGTGTGGAGGGCAAGGCAGTTGTTAAGGCAAGACACCTAACTAAAGATAAAGAACATTTCACACTGGGACGCCTGGGTGGCTCAGTTGGTTAAGCAGCTTAAGCAGCTGCCTTCGGCTCAGGTCATGATCCCAGCGTCCTGGGATCGAGTCCCACATCAGGCTCCTTGCTCTGCAGGGAGCCTGCTTCTCCCTCAGAGTCTGCCTGCCACTCTGTCTGCCTGTGCTCGCTCTCACTCGCTCTCTCTGACAAATAAATAAAATCTTTTTAAAAAAAAAGAACATTTCACACTAATAAAATGGTCAATCCTCCTGGACAACATCAACCTTCAACCTTCTTCTTTTTTTTTTTTTTTTTTAAGATTTTTATTCATTTATTTGACAGAGATCACAAGCAGGCAGAGAGAGAGAGAGAGGAGGAAGCAGGCTCCCCGTTGGCAGAAAGCCCGATGCGGGGCTCGATCCCAGGACCCTGAGACCATGACCTGAGCCGAAGGCAGAGGCTTTAACCCACTGAGCCACCCAGGCGCCCCCAACATCAACCTTCTAAATTTGCTCACAACTAATAGCATAACATCAAATTCATAAAGCAAAAAATAAAAAAAAAATTTTTTTTAAGTACAAGAATAAATAAGCAAACAGACACAATAGAGGACTTTCACAAACTCTCCAGTAACTCACAGCTAACTGGTAGAAAAAGCAGAGCAAAATATGACTAAGGATTTTTTCGAGAGAAAGAGAGAGAGCACCTACAAGAGCAGGGGATGGGGTGGGACCAGAGGGAGAGGAAGAAAGAATTTTAAGCAGGCTTCACTCCCAGTGTGGAGCCCAGCAAGGATTCCAATGCAGGACTCAAACTCATGACCCAGAGATCATGACCTGAGCTGAAATCAAGAGTTGGACGCTTAAGTGACTGAGCCACCCTGGCACCCCAAAGAATTTTTTTTATCTTAATAAGATTAACAGTATTTACCTAATTGAAATATACAGAATGTGACACCCCAACAATTAGATCATACATGTTTATATGGCTGTTTTTTAAATAGTATCGTACTCTGGATTATAACGTGAGCCCAAGAAAACATCATTCAGGGTATAATATTTGACAACATTAAATGTAGCAACAAACTGGTAACAAAAGAAAAACAGGAAATCAAAATGTTTGGAAATTAAACAAGTAACATAATTGTTAGTAACCGTGGGTGACAAAAAAAAAACATATTAGCATGGAAATTAGAAATATTTTTCCCTGAATATTAATGAAAATACAATTGGTAGAGTATAGCTAAATTGTTTAGAGGGAAATTTATCATATTAAATGCATCTATTAGGAGAGAAGAAAAGCCAAAATCAATTATCTAGTTATCTAGCTCAAAAAATTAAGAACCAAATAAACTAAAACAGCAGAAGGAAAGAAATAAATACCAGGTGCAAATCTCAAATGAAACAGAGAAAAATCAAAGAAGTGTAAGTTGGTTCTCTGAAAAGACTACAAAATAGATACAAAAAACACCTCACAAGACAGTCAAGAAAAAATGAGAAGAAAAGCATAAATTACAGTACCAAGAGTCGAAGGAGCAACATCATTACAAATCCTACAGACACTTAATAAGATAATCCAAAGATATTGTGGTGCCTGGGAGGCTCAGTCATTGAGTGTCAGCCTTCAGCTTGGGGTGTAATCCCAGGGTCCTAGGATTGAGCCCCATGTCAGGCTTCCTGCACAGTGGAGGGTCTGCTTCTCCCTCTGCCTCTTTCCCCCACCCCCACTCATGCTCTCTCTCTCTCACTTGCCCACTCTTGCTCTGTCTCAAATAAATAAATAAGATCATTTTTTTTAAAAAAAGGTAATGTAAGGATATTAAGAATAACTCTTTCCAATTAACAGGGAAAATCTTGGAACAACACAATTTGGAAAACTGGTACAAGAAAAAATGGTAAATCTGAATAATCCTTATCCTTAGGGAAATTAAATATAAATAATCCTTAGGGAAATTAAATATAAATAATCCTTAGGGAAATTAAATATACATAAAAACTTCCAAACACAGACATCTCCAGGCCTTGATAGTTTCATCTGTGAATTTCTCCAAGCATTTAAGTTATAGTTAACATATAGTTAACATTAGTTACAGTTAACAGTCTAACACAAAACCTTCCTGAGTATTAAAAAAAAAAAAAAGGAAGAAACCGCAAAACACTCTCCCAACTTGTTTTGTGAGATCAGCATTATCTTAAACAACAATCAAACTCTGACGTGACTGGTACTAGAGAGGAGAATTACAGAGCCACCTCTTTAATAAACATGGATGTAAATATGCTAAATGAAACTACTGTATTCTGTCAATGTAGTGTAACATCTCAATATTTCTTTAAAGAAAATCAATGTAGCTCACCATATTAACAGAGAAAGAGGAAAAATCTACCAACAGATGTATAAAAATCATCTAATAAGATACAGTACTGATGGGGCACCTGGGTGGCTCAGTGGGTTAAGCCTCTGCCTTTGTCTCAGGTCATGATCTCAGGGTCCTGGAATCGAGTCCCGCATCGGGCTCTCTGCTTAGTGGAGAGCCTGCTTCTCCCTCTCTCTCTGCCTGCCTCTCTACCTACTTATGATCTCTCTCTATGTGTCAAATAAGTAAATAAAATCTTAAAAATAAAAAAAAAGATACAGTATGAATTCATGATCATTTACAAGCAAATTATCAATAAAATTATATTTCCTTTATCTGATGAAAAGCAACTTAAAAACCATACGGCAGGGGCGCCTGGGTGGCTCAGTTGGTTAAGCGACTGCCTTCGGCTCAGCTCATGATCCTGGAGTCCCGGAATCGAGTCCCACATCGGGCTCCCAGCTCCATGGGGAGTCTGCTTCTCTCTCTGACCTTCTCCCCTCTCATGCTCTCTCTCTCTCTCTCTCAAGTAAATTAAAACAAAACAAAACAAAAAAAAAACCCATAGGGCAATTTTCATAATCAAATTTGAAATGCTGAAAAGGTTCCTCTCTGAAATAAGGAACAAGACTAGGCTGCGTCTCTCCCACTGTTACCCAACAATGTATAGAAGATGAAGTGCCATAAGACAAGAAAATGAAATGAGAGGATTAAAAAAGAAAAATAAAATTGTCACTATTCATAACTTAAAATCCAAAAGAATATACATACAAATTACTAGATTGGGGAGCAATATCCAAAAAACAGCTTGCATTTCTCATTACTAGTAACAAATGATTATAAAGTGAAAAAGCTTTAAACCCATCATTTGCAATACCATCAAATACTTAGGATTAAATCTAACAAAAGATGTGCAGGACCTCTACACAAGAAGCTAGGAAATATTATTGACATATATTAAGGCATCTTCCTAAATGAAAGGTTATATCACATTCATGGGTCAAAAGACCAATTAAATAAAGACGCCAATTTTTCTCACAAATTAGGTTCTAGACTTGATGTAATTCCAATCACAAACCAATAACGTATTTTTGTGGACACTGACACGATGCTAAAATATATAGGGAAACATAAGGAACCAAGAAAAGTTAAGATAGTCCTGAGGAAAAAGAGCAAGCCCTTTAAGGGCTTAGATATAGAGATATCAAGAGTTATTATAAAGCTGCAAGAACTAAAATGGTGTGAAATTGGCTCAGGGACAGACAAGCAGTCCAGCAAAACAGAAGAGAGTACAGAAACGGACCAACAAATATACATCACTTGATTTGTGACAAAAGCAGCATTATACAGAAGTGGGGGGGTGGGGGTAGGCTTGTCAATAAATGGTTCTGTGTCATCTAGATACCCCCCCACCGGAAAGAAGTGAAGAGGAGAGAAGTGAGGAGAGAAGGGGAGGGGCGGGGAGGGGAGACAATGGATCTGTACCTCTACTTCACCAAAAAGCTCAATCATATATGACTTATAGATCTAAGTTTGAAAAATATTAACAATAAACCTTTAAGAAGGTATAGAATATCTTCATGACCTCAAGAGAAAATCTTAGTTTTTTAAAAAGAAGAATTTATTTATTTTAGAAAAAGAGCAAGCAGAGAGGCAGAGGGAGAGGGAGAAACTTCAGCAGATACGGCATGGAGCATGGAGACCAGTGCAGGCTCGATCCCAGGACCCTGGGATCACGACCCAACCGGAAACCAAGAGTCAGACACTCAACTGACTGCCCCACCCAGGGGCCCCAAAATCTTAATTTTTAAGTGGATTTAGAAAAACACTTATTACAAAGAAAGATACTGATATATTAGGCTACACAAAAGTTAGTAATTCCTGTTCACAATGGCAACATGAAAAGAAATAGAGTGTATGTCAAAGACTGGTTGAAAATATATTTATTCAACACATATATCCAACAGAGGACTTTAATCCAGAGCATATAAAGAACATCTATAAATCAATAAGAAAACAAAGCAAACCATTAAAAACAATGGTAAAAAACTTGAAATGCAACTCACAAATGAGTACAGCCAAGTGTTGGGTTAGTATATAAAAGGTGCTCCATCTCCTTAGTCATCAGAAAAATGCTAATTAAGACCACATAAGATACACTACAGCCTGGGCACCTCGGTGGCACAGTGGGTTGGGCATCCACCTTCGGGTCAGGTCATTGTCCCAGCGTCCTGGGATCGAGCCCCACGTCAGGCTCCGTACCCAGTGGGGAGCCTGCTTCTCCCTCTCCCTCTGCCTTCCACTCCCCCTGCTTGTGCTCTCTCTCTCTCTCTCTCTCTCACTCTCTGTCAAATAAATAAATAAAATCTTAAAAAAAAAAAAAAAAGATACACTACAACAACCAACAAAAGGTAAAAATCAACACAAATGACAATCCCAAGTACTGTCAGGCACTGGTAGTGGGAATGTAAACTGTTAGCACCAAATTTCAGAAAACTGTTTACAATTTCACCTAAATCCGAAGCCACATCAACATTATGACCAAGGAATTGCACTATTTAGAATATACTCCACAAAATTGTGTGTAAATGCTTCCCAAACAAATGTTCAAGAATGTTTGTAGTAGTGCTGTTTATAAATAACAAAAACCCAGAGTCATTCTACAATTCATCAATAGAGAATGGATATGCTATATTCAGCATAGATGTATAATGGAATAACATACAGTAATGAAAAAAAGATTGACCTATAGCATGAATATATTTCACAAATAGTGCAGGCTAATAAAATCAGACACAAAAACCATACACTTTATGATTCCATATATGCAAAGTTAATCTGTGGTTACAGAGGTTGGGGTAGCCCTAATGAGTGAACAGCAGTGACGGTGAGGCACGTGACCTTGTCTGGTGGCTGTAAGGTATAGTCACTTTGGGACAACTCAGCATGCTGCCCATTAGGAATTTTGCTTGTCACTATACGTGCTACATTTCCACTGAAGAACTACTTTTAAAAACCCAGCTCTAGGGGCAGTTGGGTGGCTCAGTGGGTTAAGCCACTGCCTTCAGCTCAGGTCATGATCTCAGGGTCCTGGGATCAAGCCCCACATTGGGCTCTCTGCTCGGCAGGGAGCCTGCTTCCCTTCCTCTCTCTCTGTCTGCCTCTCTGCCTACTTGTGATCTCTGTCAAATAAATAAATAAAATCTTTTAAAAAAAAAGTTTAAAAGAGGAGTCCACTTGAGATTCTTAAAAACAAACAAACAAACAAACAAAAAAACAGCTCTAGAGGAACCTGCCTGGCTCAGTTGGTGGAGCATACAACTCTTTCGCATGTCAGGGTTTTTAGTTCAAGCCCCACGTGGGGTATAGAGATTACTTAAAAATAAAATCTTAGGGGCGCCTGGGTGGCTCAGTGGGTTAAGCCTCTGCCTTCGGCTCGGGTCATGATCTCAGGGTCTTGGGATCGAGCCCTGTGTTGGGCTCCCTGCTCAGGGGGGAACCACAAAGAAGTGAAGCTGAGTGGGGGCGCGCGGACTGGCTTGAGTTCCTCCTCTCTCTCTCTCTGCCTGCTTCTCTGCCTACTTGTGAGCTCTGTCAAATAAATAAATAAACTCTTTTAAAAAATTAAAACAATATAATAAAATAAAATCTTTTTAAAAATCCATTTCTACTTCTTAATTGTCTTTTCATGAGATAGTGAGAAAGAAAAATCTTTGGACCTGGGATCTTTTACCAGTGAAGTGAAAAACTGGACTAAAGAAATCCTTTGTGACTGTCGTTTCAACGTCTTCCGATGGGAAGCGCCCAGGCCCCCACTACCAGACCAGGAATTTCGGAGTAAATTAATTCCCTGAACCCCACACGACCCAGGCCTGGCCAGAGGCTTCTATCTCCTGGCCACATCACTGACTGATTAAGAAAGGAGCATATAGGGGCACCTGGGTGGTTCAGTGGGGTAAAGCCTCTGCCTTCGGCTCAGGTCATGATCCCAGGGTCCTGGCATCGAGCCCCAAGTCACGCTCTCTGCTCAGTGGGGAGCCTGCTTCCTCCTCTCTCCCTACTTGTGATCTGTCTGTCAAATAAATAAATAAAAATGTTTAAGAAAAAAAAAAGGAGCATATAACCCAAACAGGACAGCTTTTTGATAGCATGACGTGGTAAGAACAGCAAACTTTGCCACGGAGATTAAAAACTAACTAGTGAACATTACCCTTGGCATTGTTATCACATTTTGAAATTCTGCCTGAGAATAAAGAAAAAGTAGAAAAAAAGCACACATGGTGACGATGACGAGAGATACACAGATAGACAAGAAAGTGATGACAGCGGGAGCCAGACAGACAATACATAAATAATAGACAAACAATTGATTATTGACAGAGACTGACTTGTCATGACCTATTTTTGAGAACATGAAAACAGTCACATCCAATCTTGGACTTTCCAACTCTGAGAGTCAATCAACTCCTTCCTTTTCTTGACGCAGGGAGTTGGGTTTCTGTCCTTTGCAGCCAAGAGCCCTGAGTGTTACAATTTCCAAGGCCACTTCCAGCATTAAGACCATGGCTTCAACAGTGCATTCCAAATTTTTCCAAAGAAGCATCCCTTACAGGCTAAGGAGAATGAACAATGCCCTCAAAAGTCAAGCCCTTCCTCTAAGCCGCTTGATGTTTCTTTGAAGTCTCAGAGACGACTTTTTAGAAATCTAAGCAAAAAATCAAGTGAATTTTCTAACTTGCACCATGATATTTTGCCTTTTTTTTTTTCAAGATTTATTTATTTATTTGACACAGAGAGAGAGAGAGCGCGCAAGCACAAGCAGGTGGAGCAGCAGGCAGAGGGAGAGGGAGAAGCAGCTGAGCAGAAAGCCCGACGTGGGGTTCCATTCCGGGACCCCCGGGATCATGACCTGAGCCAAAGGCAGACGTTTAACTGACTGAGCCACCCAGGTCCCCTGATATTTTGTCTTAATACAAAAATATTTCCTCCGAATTGTCAGGTATGTGCCGCGTGCTTCTGGAAGGTTCCTGTACTCAGCACCTTGCACTCCTACAGATAACATCCCCTTGTTTGAAAACAACCAACGTAGGGAAGGGGTTATGGGCTCAAATTCCCACAGGGATCAAGCCCGTAAGACAAAGGGTGCAGGAGAAGGAACACAAGCCAGTCCGCGGGCCCCCACTCAGCTTCACTTCCTTGTGGTTCTGGGAGAATGTCTTTTAAATCCCCATGCAGGCCAAACACACCCACAGCACGAATAAAGTCAGGGCAAAACCACTCCCCACCTCGGATTCTGAACACGCATTCTTCTGGGTTTCCATCTAGAACACAGGCAACTACTTAACGCCGTTGCTAACATCCGTTCTCCAAATACCCTGTATTTGTCTTCTTATAAAAGATCCATCTTTCAAACAGAGGTAAGGCAGAGAAGCTTTGGTATGTATTTATTTAGTGAAACGATATTGTACTTTCTGAAAATCAGATGGCTTTATCTGTGCAATCTCTAGGAGGAAAATTATCCTAACAGGTACACGCACATACTGGGTGACATTTTGAATAACCTCAAAGTTTCCGCCTCAACTGGCAATGTTGGAGTGGCTTTTAATTTAGCAAGTATGAAGAAGAGAACAATCGGGCAGCTCCTTCTGGACACCCGTCAGAGGAAGGGTTAGGGTCCTCTCATGAGAAGCTGGTGTTCATGAAAGTATTTTTTTTTTTCCATTTTAGGCTACCAAGAGCACACCCTCACAGCATGGGCCCATGGCTGCCACTCTGGAGACACACACCAGCCTCTGAAATCACCATGTGTTTTTTCACACAGTTATTTCTGATGCTTGGGTTTGGTTTTGTTTCAGGTTTTTTTTGTTTTGTTTTGTTTTGTTTGATAACCTGGTATAATCAGGCATTTGATCTGAACTTCGTAAGGAGAAGGGAAAAATTTAAAAACCGACATCAATGACCTTTCCAATTACGTACTGTGGCTCTTGTACAAGAGACATTCATGCAATAGTTTGCCTGGTTTACTTGTAATACAACGTCCTTTATGGGGGACAAGATTGCTTTGTGCAGGGGAGTCCGTTGTCAAGTCACGAGCAAGGTTCAATGAGGGTAGACTGAACCAGCAGAGAGTTATCTCTTCCGCCACTCAAAGGTCCTCCAGTGTTTTACTTACAAATCCTTTCAGAGTAAGAACAATGGTAATAAAGATAACGATGTAGGAATCGGAATTGAGTCTTTGTGATCCTTGGGACATCGGTTAAGGGCCTTATGCGCATTTCCATGTAATCCTCTCAACCCTTTAGGGCAGG
The DNA here is from genome assembly GCF_964662115.1 of Mustela nivalis. Lineage (NCBI taxonomy): Eukaryota > Metazoa > Chordata > Mammalia > Carnivora > Mustelidae > Mustela > Mustela nivalis. The sequence goes on from NC_139038.1 coordinate 19,304,882, forward strand.
TACTGGTAATCTCCCCTTCATTCCGAAGGAGACCAAGGCTCAGAGGAGTGACTGGAAGCTCCCAGAAGCTACAAAGACTGGGCTCCAGTCCACGTCTGATGCCAGAAACTTTGCTTAACCACTTGGCCCTTCACTGCCTAGAAAGTTGGAGGGCCTTCCAGAAATCGGCCACCCAATCTCCTACTCTTACAATCCTGCCAACTTCCTGATCTCTCCCCCAAATCTGGCCACTGTCCACTCTTCCCCAGTGAACATCACTACCTTCCATTTAGATGCTCAAGCCAGAAACCCAGGAGACTTTACCGATTCGTATTCTTCCTCCCCACCCCTACTCTCCGCCCCCCGCCCCGGTCCCCCAGCCTAAATCCAATGCCACTTCAAAAGCAATACCTCTTCAAAAGCAATTGTATCAATTCATTTCCCTACATCTCCACCAGCAGCAGCCTTGTCCAAACCTCCCAGTATTGCACAGCCTTTCCCCTCGTTCTGGTCCGTGTCTGACCTGCTTATCAGTATGGCTGAGTGATTTTTAGAAAAAAAAAAAGAGTGCCACCCCTTCTCACTCAAAATACCTTGACGGTTGCCCAATACTCTCTGAATGAAGACTGGAGTCCACACATGGCCTAACAGGGCCCCACGTGGACCCCACCCACTCCTCTCTGCCTGTCTCTGCTTCAGCCACACCAGACTCTGGGTTTTCTGAAGCTCAGGTCGCCTTCCGCTCACAGCTGCTGTGCACCCTGTTCCCTCTGTCCAGAATTCTCTTCCTTTCTTCTTCACCTGGTTAAAACCTACTTCCCCTTTCAACTTCTGGCTCGTGATCATCTCCTGCGGGAAGCGGAGACAGGGAAGGTCTGCCGGGGTCAGCCCCCTCTCCCAGGAAAACCCTTCTCGCATTGGAAACACAAACCAGACCTGCAATGTGGTATTTGTGGGTGAGACTTAGTGAACAATGGGCTGCTCATTCAGACGAAGTGGAAAAAAATTCTTTCTGAACGCCTGCAATCTCTGCATTAACACACACTCAGGGGCAGGTTGGAGATGTGGTAACCATGGTAACTACACCTGCTTCAAGGTCAGAGAGCAGAGTTTGAATCCTGACTCTATTTACCTGCCTTGTGACCTTGAACAAAACACATGAACTCCCCCGTGTTTAGTTTTCTCAGATGTACCATGAGGCTGGTGCCAACACCTCTCCCTTCCCAGGGTCGAGGTTAAATGAGGCAGAGACATACGGGTACCCAACCCGCAGCTTTTGCCACGGGGTAGGGGGTCAACTGGGACTTGCTGGAGACTCCCGTACAAAAAGATGGATTGATTTCCAATAAATATTGTTAAGATAAAAAAGCAAATTGCAGAGTGCCTGGCTAGCCTGGTCAGAAGCACATGCGACCCTTGATCTCCGGGTCATGAGTTCGAGCCCCACGTTGGGTGTACAGATTACTAAAAAATAAATAAATACATTTCCAAAAGGTAGGGGGGGGCAAACTGCTGTGCACTACAGAGGAGAAATCCACAGGGTTATGGCCCTGAAATGCTGTAGTTCAGATACGGCACGGGCATGGAGCCGGAGAAAGGGGGCTACGGTGAAGAGAAAAAATGAAGGAGAGGGAAGGGGACGGCGACCTTACAGGAGGCCCATGTGACTCCTCTGAAAAGTCTAACATCGTCAGAGATGTGTACAAGAGCCAACGCTGGAGAGCCAACCGGGGCCGATCTCTCTGGCCGATGCACTAAGCCATGACCCTGGTGCTGTCCTATTACCACAACAGCCCTCTGGGCCCAGAACGAGACCTCAGTTAGCAGAAGAAATGAATGGAAGATTTATCTTAAACAAATAAGAGAGAAATAATGATAGAAAAGGTACTTTAGGGGCCACCCGGGTGAACTCCTGATTTTGGCTCAGGATGTGATCCTGCAGCAAGAGTAGGATCAAGCACCGCATCAGGCTCCCTGATGAGCTCGGAGTCGGCTTTGGATCCTCCCCCCGCTCCTCCCCTGCTCACGCACCCTCCCTTGCTCCCTCTCTCTCTTTCTCTCTCTCTCAAATAAATAAAATTTCTTTAAAAATCTTAAAAAAAGAAAAGAGAAAAAAAAATGGTCTAAGGGTGCTTAACAAATCTGATCACCCAAGTATTTCAAAATCTCCAAATGCATCTAAGTTCTAGAAACGGATGGGCGTGGTGGCGCTTGAGCCACACTAAGTACTTAGTACCCCTCTGTAGCACGGTAAATTATTTTTAAGATTTTATTTATTTATTTGACAGACAGAGATCACAAGTAGGCAGAGAGGCAGGCAGAGAGAGAGGAGGAAGCAGGCTCCCCGCTGAGCAGAGAGCCCGATGCGGGGCTCGATCTCGGGACCCTGAGATCATGACCTGAGCCGAAGGCAGAGGCTTAACCCACTGAGCCACCCAGGCACCCTAACATGATTATTTTTATGTGATTATATTTTATAAGATATTTCACCACAATAACAACAAAAATGTTCATCAGTGTCTTTTCCCCTGAGTGGAAAAGAACAGCCAGCTGAGGGCCTGTACGACCACGAATTCTTCATTAATCGCATTTTTCGCTGTCACCATGCCCTACCCTTCAGTGTCACGCATTTCTCCCCCAAGAGTAGCTGGAGCTTCAAAATGGCTCAAGGGGCTCCAAAGCAGGAAGCTGCCATTACGCCGTGGGCAGGAAAAAGCTAGAACTGGCTTGACTACCAGAGCTCTGGTGAAAAGTAAAAAGGTGATTTTCAGTGACCGCTGCCGTCGATGGAGCGGACGCTAAAAACTGGGGACGGGGACGCCAAACCCCCACGGTTCTCACCGCAAAAACTGTAAATATGGGCACTCCTCAGCAGCTTTAAAAACGGAGCCATTCTGGAAAGCACCAGAAGGTTTAGAAGAGTCGCCAGCTTTAAATAAAAGCAGCGGTGAGTTCAAGAGATAATTAGATTGGCAAAAAGAAACGGTGGAAAATTGAAAAGAACCCTTTCGCTGGTGATGACATCTTCAAACATAGTTGCAATCTACAGAATATAAAGGGAAAACAGGAAGGTGGGACGGCTCTAGTATGAGAAATTGGGAGCAAAGCAGATTGGCTCAAGAGCCCAGTCCTCTTCTTTTTTTCCCCCCGAAGAAAGGGCCCAAATGGGGGATAGATTAGATTTTCTCTATGTTAAGTAGCAAAGGGAAATGCCGGTCACAAAGCAAGCACTTGACAACTGACCCAATAACACCAAAACAGACAAGCCATTATCACAGAGAACTACAATCTATGAAAACTATTTTTTAAACAATTAAGCCAAGTCAGATGGACAGTGAGTCTTCACATGCTCACGTTTGCAAAAATATCTGAATCCATTTTATTTTATTTTATTTATTTATTTTAAGATTTTATTTATTTGTCAGAGAAAGGGAGAGAGAGCGAGCACAGGCAGACAGAGTGGCAGGCAGAGGCAGAGGGAAGCAGGCTCCCCGCCGAGCAAGGAGCCCGATGTGGGACTCGATCCCTGGACACTGGGATCATGACCCGAGCCGAAGGCAGCTGCTTAACCAACTGAGCCACCCAGGCATCCCTGAATCCATTTTATTTTAACCCTATTTGGATCTTCTAATTTAATAAAACCCCATTAATTCTAAAAGGAGGCCAACACATTAGCAAGAGTTAGTATTTGATCTGCTGGCTTGGGATTATCCAATATTTTTATTCGAGAACAATGGTTTATCCAAGTCGCTGCAAGGTGCCTTCTTCTTTAACTAATCTGGCACTGCTTTAATCAAGTTTGCTTTCAAATAATCCTCAGACACCAGAGATGTCCGTAAACAGATACAGAGCATATACAGCATAACTTGATCAAGTGTAATATATTTTTCTTATAAATTGAATTCCAAACTATACCGTTAAGATCCAACAGTGAAGAAAATCTAAGCGCGAGCTAGAGAGAATTGATACGAAACACACAGAAAAGGCAGGAGGCAGACAGACAGCTCACGGGAAGGGGACCGTGGGCCACCAAGCCCATGGGCAGAGTTCTGTGATGCGGAGCAAACGGAACACCAGCAAAAGACAGGAGCGATTCTGGTTGGTCTGGGCATGTTTTTGATTTTCTGTACGGTTAGATTTTTTTTTTTTTTTTAAAGAAGGAGAAGCAGAAAGAGAGAAAACCCTAGAAGATGACTAGAATGTTTTCAGCCCCATACCCAAGAAACACCAAAGAGCAGAAAGAGAATCATAAGTCCTCTTTAACCATCTTTGTGAAGGTGATAAAGGAGAACAGTGATGCTGAATTTTAAGAGCACAGCGCTGAGAGATCAAAACCACGTGGCTCTAGGGTCAGGTGACCCCGAGGAAGATCTCGACTTCACCACCTGCCGCTGGCTCGGTGATCTAGGGTGAGCAACAGTACGCACACCATCTTTGATTCTGCACCAGTCAGTGCAGGGAACCACAGCTCCCGTGACCAGAGGGCGGGTGAAGAGTGGAATGAGTGCGGGGGATGCTCAGGCCTCCGAGAACCAGACGTGAGCCACGCGTGAGAAAAGGTTCTGCCGAGAGCACCCCTTGACAGGACAATCGGAAACACCGTAGGAAAAGAACAAAAGTGAAATCCTCCTTTCCTAGGTAAGGGCTGAGGAAGAAGCGAGAAGTGGCCTTCAGAGATGCAATGACCGTTGTCCAGAGAATTCTTGGTCGAAGTGCTCCGGTAATTAGGTAAGTGGACGTGTATGGCAATCTCCAGAGAAACTTCCAGAGCAGCCATGAGCCAAAGAGCCTTCTTGAAACAAGGACCAAGTCCAGAAGGTGCCGAGTGCAGCTCGTGACAGCTCCAGGCAAGTAAACACCTTCATACCCTGCTGGGACCCTCTGACCCTGGAGAAGGCAGGAACTGTGGTCAGTAGAGGAGGGAGGAGAGAGAGAGAAGCTGGTCACCCTTCCTTCTCAACAGCAAGCTCCTCCGTATGCAGCAAGCCCCAGAAACCAAGTCCAGAGTTTCAGCAGTTGCACTGGAGGGACTGGATAATTTTTTTTTAAGGATTTTATTTATTTATTTGACAGACAGAGATCACAAGCAGGCAGAGAGGCAGGCAGAAAGAGGAGGAAGCAGGCTCCCTGCTGAGCAGGGAGCCCGATGCGGGGCTCAACCCCAGGACCCTGAGATCATGACTTGAGCCAAAGGCAGAGGCTTTAACCCACTGAGCCACCCAGGCCCCTGGGACTGGATATTTTAATTACTGATGTACAGCTAACTTTGATGACTTATGGGGGCTAAAGGACCTTCAGTTACTGAACAGGTTATCAGAAAGTCAGTAGGGGCTTCTAGAATTTTCATCCAGAGGCAGCAACAGAACCAGCCCCACTAACTAAATATCTAAAGAGACAATAGAAGACAAAAATTACTTTAGAAATACACAAGAAAAATCGTGTCTTTCAACATGGAGTTACATGTTTCAAGGCACGAGGTAATTGTTACAAATGACTGTATCCATTGGGCGTTCACCAAGTGCCAGGTACCAGTGCTTATCACTTTCCAGGCCAACAACGTATTAAACATCATCATCATCCCCATTTTACAGATGATAGAAAACCAGTAACTCGCCCAAGGTCACGTGAGTTCACAGTCACGCGAATCAGCGGAGCTGGGACATCCAGCCACGACGCCGGTTCTTGGCTTCTCCTCCTTCTGAGATGACTGGAGAAATACAACAGGGCTTCCCTTGTGACTCGTGTGGATTTGCTCGAATCGGTCTCCACAAGAGCACGCTGTGACGGCCCACCCTAGGCAGCCAAAGAAGATCCAGCTGGTGAAGACAAACCTGGGACGAACCCGGACAATTTGGCTCCAAATACCGTGTTCTGAGCAGCGTGATGGACGGCCTGCCTGAGAGTACTTTATAAACTGTGGAGTGCTGCGCAAATGTCAAAGGGAAGGTGGTGAGGAGGAGGACAGCCTGGCCGTATGGAAAGGGCAGCATCATGGGCTGATCTAGAATACCAGGGGGAAGGGGGCTCATCGGGCAGAAGCAGCAGTAAGACCGGGAACCTTCTAGGAGCCGTAAGGCCAAGGACTGCTCTCACAGAGGAACTCAGTTCACGGGGCAGCCAGGAAAGTGAATGAAGGAGAGAACAAACCATAAATCCACGAGGCAACCATTCACGCCCGTGCGCACACTCGCCTTCTAGGACACGGTCATCACTCATGTTAAGAAGAAATGGAGCAAGAAGCAACCTGGGGACCTCGGGGAGAAAGCCGCGGAAACGGACTCTTCCTCGGGCAACACCAGCGCCATCGCTCGCCCGCTTGCCGAGAGGTCACGCCAACTGTGGCACCTGCGCGCTCTCCGTCTTCCCCGGACCCGGCAGGAATGCCTCCCTCCTGGAAATGGCATTGGGGGGTGTGGCCGTGGCCCCTGGTTGGACCCTCCTGCTTCTCCGCCTGATTTCACGTAGCGAACCGAGTAGTGAACCGAAAACGAGTTGGCTGGGTGGGAAAGGCGTGTGTTTTCATTTCTGAAGGCCACTCCGGATTTGCAATGCGCCTTCCCTGAGAAGCTCAAGAGAAGTGGATTTCGTTCAGGGTATCTGGAACGTGGTCTGCGGCACAGGAAATACTTTCTTTTTTTCCCTCATGTGAAGGACATCTTTAAGGTCGGAGGGATTAGAATGCTTATGCTTAGGGCCTGGCACAGTCTTTGTCCATCAGTAATGAGCAACTAATAAATAGTAGTTTAGTGTAGTCTGGTCAGCTGGTTGGTGAAATAAACAAGTGAATGGATGAATGAATGAACGAATGAATGAAAAACGGCAAGAGGCAAGAATACAGACTTTGAGATCAGGCTCATTTAGGCTTCATCACCAACTTCCTGTGTGATTTTGACCAAGCCACCTAACCTCTCTGAGCCTAATAATCCATTTGCAAAAAGCGGTAACAACGGCCACAATGACGGACTTCGGTTCTCTGTTCTGCTTTGGTTCCTTCCAGCCGCCATTATTTTAGACCTTGTAACACCCTGATTTGGGCTTGGTGCCCCACGCCTCCCCCATCCTCAGTACCACAGTCAGTCGGGGGATCTACTCGATTGGGAAGTCAACAAATAACTTCAACCTAAGCCAACCAGTGTGTTCCATTCCTATAGAGAAGGTGAGGCCTCAGGGGCAGGACCATGAGGCCAGTCACAACCGTATTCAGCCGGGCTTTCCAGAGAAACATGCAGTACACAGGATATACATATATATCCACCTAAGAATCAGACACTTCCCAATTTCTTCTCCCTCCTCCAGGACTATCCTAAGCACCGGCGAGTGTGTGTCTGTATAGATCTCTTCCTATACCAACGGAACATACTCCATACACAGCATGCTGCATTTTAGCTGTTTCCCCTTAAAATAAACCTAGGTGGGGTGCCTGGGTGGCTCAGTGGGTTAAGCCGCTGCCTTCGGCTCAGGTCATGGTTTCAGGGTCCTGGGATCGAGCCCCACGTCGGGCTCTCTGCTCAGCGGGGAGCCTGCTTCCTCCTCTCTCTCTGCCTGCTTGTCATCTCTCTCTGTCAAATAAATAAATAATCTTAAAAAAAAAAAAAAAAACAACCTAGGCAATCACACCACAGTGACATGTTGGAGGTCGACACAATTTCTTTGGGGTGTTACACATTTCCCACCCTCCCCCATCAACGGACAGGTAGGATTTATCCACGTATCTCCTGCATGATTTTATACATATGCGTTACAATGTAACATGTTTATATTTCATGTATTTATGTTATAATATACATTTAATTATGTCATATATTTGTATTACGTATTATATAATTTTATGTTCCAGTATCTCTATACATGTGAAATCTTAAAGAAGAGAATGCAGAGGGGCACCTGGGTGGCTCAGTGGTTTAAGCCTCTGCCTTTGGCTCAGGTCATGATCTCAGGGTTCTGGGATCGAGTCCCGCATCGGGATTTCTGCTTGGCAGGGAGCCTGCTTCTTCCTCTCTCTCTCTCTCTCTCTCTTTCCCTGCCTGCCTCTCTGCCTACTTGTGATCTCTGTCTGTGTCAAATTGATAAAATCTTTTTAAAAAATACAATTTAAAGTAAAATAAAATCAGTCCCTTCTTCACCTCCCTTTAGAGAATATACAATTGTGCAGGTAGCCAAGTATACAGGGAGAGACTTGCATGGGTTCCTCTCTATCATGTTGAGAAATGGTCAATGTGTGTGGTCATCTTTCCATCAGGTAGCTTTGCAATGTGTGCCCTGCCCTCCAAACTCGCCTACCAGGTCTCAGGCACTGTGCTAGTCGCTGGGATTTCCCAAATGAATACGCCCCCAATGATTTCCAAAGGAAGTAAAGCAAGAACAAGGAAAGAAAGACAGACAGACACACACACATCAGTGATTATTTCACATGTCATGTCACTACTATGGGAATTTACAAAAAATACAAGGAATGCAGAGGAAGAAAGTCTGGGGAAGAAGCCGGAAGGAGGGTGCCCCCTTTCCTGGATGTCACAGGAGAAAGAGAATGACAAGGTGGTGATGAGGAGAAGGGCGTCTTCATGAATTGGAACACCCCTGTCTGACCCTCCATAATCCCTCTATCTGATCTCTCTTGCTTCCACTTCCACAATGTGCTCCCAACACAAGAACAAGCAAAGCTCTGAGGACATAAAGTCAATCATTCTTCTCCAATGTCTTCCCACCTCACTCGGAATAAAAGCCAGAGTCTTTACAATGATCTTCCATTCCCTACTTAATCGGTATCTCCTCAAACCCATAAGGCACATTTCTACCTCAGGGCCTTTGCACCTGCTATTTCCTCTTCCTGGAATCCTCCTCCCTCAAGTATCTATAAGGCTTATCCTTGGACCCCGTATTTTTCTCGAGTCTTCTCAACTTTGGCCATAGTATTTCATTTGCTTAGGTGTTCAATGGATAAGCCATAGATAGCTATGCTTACTCTCCTACCCACAATGCCTAGAGCTGTGCCTGACACAGAGGAGGCAAACAATAAATATTTTCTGGAAGAAAATAAGTGATTAGGGATTCCTGGCAAAGCTACAGAGGTGTGAAGGGTATTGGCAGGTTTCAGGTAAAACAGAAGATAAGAAAAACAAACAAAACAGATAAGGTGGGGGAGAGAAAATCCTGTTCATTCTACAAGTGACTGTCTGCAACAGGAGTTCACTCGCCAATGTGCCGTGACTAATATGCTTGAGTCAAGGGAGACTCCCTACTCGCATTTCTGGGACTCATCAGCGACACCCCAGGCCTTTCAGAAAGAAAGCACAAAAGGAAGAGGCATAGGACAGCACTGCCAGGAAGGACAGGTGTTTAAGAACGAAGTATCGGCTAAGCCGTACCCATGGGGAAATGCACCTTACCGTGAGAGCATGCATATATTTTGTTGCTAAAAAGCACATGCATTGAATCGGCAGAACTAGACAAACATGACTCAGTCCCTGAGAGGTGTAGACTCAGGGATGATAGAGAGAGACTTGAGGGCTGAGGCATTCTCGGGACCACGAGAGGAAGGCACCAGTAGCAAGGAGGTGAAGAACACGGGGGCGAGGAGCGGAGGCCAAAGGGAACATTCTGCCACGTGCGCAACGGAGAACACCCTGAGCGAAGTCCCTGACCACTTCTCCTCTGTGCGTATGATCACAGCCAGCGCAACTGTGCCAAGCCTCTGAGGACCAAGGTCCTGTCTCTGCCCCATGTCCTTGCATTGCGGTCTCCAGGAACGCCAGATAGCAGCAGCAGGGCCTAGTGGAGGACCAGACATCAGCACCATGGTTGCCAGTCAGCCGAAGTCCAGACCTCTGGACCGGGAGGAGGGGGCTAACTTCGCTGACAGGCCATCGTGCCAGACCCTAGACTGAAACTCACCCAATAGGCACGACCCTGTAGCAAATGTACTTTGTCAAACAACCCAGGACTTTGAACTCATGTTTTATTCCTATAATCAATACAAAGACGATGCCAGGAGTTCAGAGATAAATGGCCTCTGCCTCTGGCCTGGTGGACAGACACAACAAAAAGGAAGTGGATTCCTGATCATATTCGAGGCAAGAGCTGTAGATGAAGACAGAAGAGGCCAGTGATTTGGCATCAGTGTCTTGGAGAAGGATTCTGTAGAGGAGGTGCTCGCAGGGCTGGGTTTTGAAGGGTAAGTAGGAGTTTGCCACCGGAAGGGAGGAGGAAAGGCATTCCGTGCAAAGGCAAAAGCTATGAGTAAGTATATACTATCTAAAGACCAGCCAAGAAATTCATGGAAAGTGACTCTGGGGTGTACACGGGGTAGAAGGATGGCGTTCTGCTCCCAGCCAGAGATGGGCTGCCTGAGACTGCATCCGGCCAAGCACTCTGGAGATGATTCGGGACTTGGCGGATGGCCGGAGGAGGTCCACAAGCAGGCAGACACAGGTGCGTGGGAGTAGGAAGGGCTTTTCCTACTAACCCGTATAAGGAGCCCTGGTGTTTTTAATGACAGAATCCACGTCCCTTCAGCCACAGAACATTCTGCAACAGCTGCTCATGCTGCAAACACCTGCCAGCAACACTCATTGTTCAGATCCATTCTCTAGAATCCTCAGTAGGATTGATGTCCCGCGAGCTTGGAGGCCTGGGCGAAACCATCCTCCGGCAAGTCAAACAGACAGCCCGGCCAAGGCCCTCACCCAGCAGCAGAATGAGATGCAATCCGGCTTCTGGACCCCTTGACGGATCAGTCTGCCAGTCTGCACAGCCCACAGAAATGTGGTGGGTACAACAGCCGTTCAGCCACCAAGGCCCCTGCATAAATAACATCCTCTTTAGTCAATGCTCAAAGAGAAACCCCGGGATGCATCGTCTTGCAGAGGAAAAATAATAAAGTCACCCGACTCGGAGCTACAAGCAAGCAGGGCATCGTGCGAGCAAGGTCTCCATGTCCCCGGAAATTCAGGGCTGCCTGAGAAAGGGACAGCAGGTGAAATGTACATTGTAATATGCAAACAGACACGACTGTCAGCCCAGCGGCCCATCAAGAAGATGAATGTGAAAGTATGCAACGAATAAATCAGGCAGGTACTGCAGGGGGGGGCATGGGAAGGGGGCGGGAGAAGAAATCCTACATAATAGTAAGTAGTAAGAGCAGACAGTTGTGCAGCATCTGCTGGAGGTCACACCCATCCCTGGCACTTTACATAATGTCATCCTCATCAGGACGTGGGAGCTATTACCCTCCTCCCACTACAGAGGAGGACATGGAGGCACAGAGAGGGTGAGCAGTATGTCCAAAGTCACACAGCTCAGAAACCACAGAGCCCGAATGGAACTGCAGGCCCTCCGGCTTTAGAGATCAGGGCTCTGAACCACTACTGCCCCTGCAACTTCCCAGAAAGGGAAGAGTCCGTCCTGCTGCCCCAGCTCTGTCTGTCTCTGGGACAGAGGCTGCATTTTTTGAACCTTGGTTTTTCCAACAGTGAGAAGACAATATTGGCAGCAGTTATCTTAGAAGGTCTTGAACCCATTAAGTGAGTGCTTGGCACCCAGTGGGCAGCCAGTGGATGTTTGCTAAATCCCCAACAGAGAAGCGACCCCAAGAGCTTTTGCTGTGGTTATTTAATCTCAAATCGCACATTTACTCAACATTAATCACTTCCCATAAAGTGCCTCATTTATGTCACTCGCCCCGCCTGCCCACCACCCTGAATGGAACCTCCTACTTATTCTCCCGCAGGGCCACAGGCTACTCAGTGCCCAGACCTCCAGGCCCCAAGGTGTTTCTTGAAAGGCAGATCCATTCCCTGGGATTTTCCCAGGAAGGCCCTAACAAGACTGACATTTGGGGTGGGGGCGCCTGGGTGGCTCAGTCAGTTAAGCATCCAATTCTTTTCTTTTCTTTCTTTCTTTTTTTTTTTTTTAAGATTTCATTTATTTATTTGGCGGAGAGATAGAGAGAGAGCACAAGTAGGCAGAGCAGTAGGCAGAGCAGCAGGCAGAGGGAGAGAGAGAAGCAGGCTCTCCGCTGAGCAGGGAGCCCGATGCATGGCTCAGTCCCACGACCCTGGGATCATGACTTGAGCTGAGGACAGCCACTTAACCGACTGAGCCACCCAGGCACCCTTAAGTGTCCAACTCTTGATTTCTGCTCAGGTCATGATCTCAGGATTCTGGATCGAGCCCCATATCAGGCTCCCTGCTCAGTGTGGAGTATGCTTGAGGCTTCTCCCTCTCTCTCTGCCTCTAACCCTCCCCCAGCTTACTCTCTCTCTCTCTCTCTTTCCCAAATAATAAATAAATAAATCGGGGGGGGGGGGAATATTTGGGACGACTACATGTTCTGCAAGGAAGCCAATCATAATGGGTCTCTGAGTGATGTTCCAGTCACAAAGATATCCCAACATTCATCAAGAGTTCAGCAAGCCTGCTTTAAAAAGGCCCCTCAGGGATGCCTGAGTGGCTCAGTGGGTTAAGCTGCTGCCTTCAGCTCAGGTCGTGATCCTAGGGTCCTGGGATGGAGCCCCACATCAGGCTCCTTGATCAGTGGGGAGCCTGCTTCTCTCTCTGCCTCTGCCCGCCACTCTGCCTTGCTTCTGCATGATATCTCGGTCTCTCTCTCTCTGACAAATAAATAAGCAAAATCTTTAAAAAATAAATAAAATTTAAAAATATTAATAAATAAATAAATAGGCTCCTCAACGTGGAAGTCAACACAAAATCCTTTTTCTCTGGACAGCCAGCATTTTAAGACATTTTTAAATATCTCCAAATACCTCCACATTTACAAATAATCTCCTGTTCTCAAATTCAGCATCATTGATCAAGTCTCTCTGAGGCGCCCATCCCCACTGTAGGTACCAGAGCTCATGGCCCCATCTTCAAGAATCTTTGAATATTAAGGAGAAAAATTCACAGCGGCAGTCAGCCCCGTGCTGTAAGCGTTCCATGGTCCTAGAAGATCCAGATGCTGTGAAGGGAAGGGGCACAGCCAGCTGCCTCGGGGAGGGGTCAGGGATGGCAGACTCCCTCCCCAGCCGAAGCTCAGTGACTAAAAACGCGAAGATGCCGGCGTCCCGGAGCACGGACGTCCGCCTGGACCACACGGGGACATCTGCGAAGATCCCATGTGGGATTGGAACTGGGAAGTGTGAGCAGAGGAGGAAGCAGACAGCTCTGTGCGACATTTACTTGCCCTACACCATCCGCGAGTGGTTGTGGAGAGCATACGCTCACGGCTGGTGGCGTGTGTGGATATATTTGGTGGCCTGGTCCAGACTCTTCATTTTCCTAATGGACAAGTCTGGATATTTACTCCTCCCGGCCGCACGACACTCACGAGTCCCTTCGACTTCCCGTAGGTATCAGATCTACCTGCCTTGCGGAGCAGAACACAGCATCTCGGTCCCTGGTCTGCCAAACGCTTACCCTGCAACTGCCATTTCCCTGTCCCCTGACGTCACAGGCACCTTTGCTTCGCCGGCTCGCATTAGACTTGTAACATTACAGGTGCGAAAACGAAATGTCAAATTTTTCTCACTCTCTCTCAAAGAGAATGGCGAGACAGTAAGAAACGATGAATTCCTCAGACTTAAATGTCTCTCACTTTTCAAAAGACTCTTTCTAGAATTCTAAAGACGGGGCCCCTTTCCTGGGCGGCACTGGCTTTTATAGTTTGCATTTCTGTGTTTCGGTGGAAAGGTGAAGATTTTGGAGGACAGCTTGCAGGAAGACAAATAACTAATATTTGCTCAATGCTTACTACCTACCTGTCAAACACACAAACTCTTTTCAGCCCATTAAAACCCAGCAAGGTAAGAATGATGATCTACGTGCTGCAGACAACAAAACTGAAGTTTTTTGGAGCCTTCCTGGTCTTCAGTTTTGTTGTTCACCCAGGATCAATGCAGCTCCAACACAGAATCCAAACTCTCATGGCTGACCCCAAAGCACAGGCCTTCTTCCATGAGAACCTTCTGGTAAGATGATGCCAAAGGGTTGGCAGTAATGCACTCAGAGTCACGCTCCGCATGACAACCAAGAGATAACCCTTCCTCCGAAACCCAATTTAAGAACCCCAGTATAGGGGCGCCTGGGTGGCTCAGTGGTTAAGCCGCTGCCTTCGGCTCAGGTCATGATCTCAGGGTCCTGGGATCGAGTCCCGCATCGGGCTCTCTGCTCAGCAGGGAGCCTGCTTCCTCCTCTCTCTCTGCCTGCCTCTCTGCCTACTTGTGATTTCTCTCTGTCAAATAAATAAATAAAATCTTTAAAAAAAAAAAAAAAAAAAGAACCCCAGTATTTATCAGGACAGGAATACTCTAGAACTGGAATTGGCAAGCCAGCGTGCCCCCCCCATCCCCTATCCAGCCCACTGCCATGTTTTGGAAACAAAGTTTTATTTCATGCCTCAGTGCAGAGCTGAGAAGTCGCTGACAGAGACCGCAGGACTCAAAAAGCCTACAATACTTCCTTTACAGAAAAAGCTCACCAACCCTGGGGCTATGAACATCCACCCATCTTCTACTAACTGCTGTTTGAAGCCCAAAGATAACAGAGAGCTGGGGCTGGGGAAGAAAGGCAGAAGCCGTCCGTGAGGAATGTCCTGAGCACGGTCATGGTTAATTTTAAGGGTCAGCTTGCCTGGGTGAAGGGAGCCCCCGACAGCTGCTCGAACACGATTTCTGGGTCTATCCAGGAGGGTGTTTCTGGAACAGGCAGAATCAGTGCACCGGGGGAAAAGAGTCACCCTCGCCAAAGCAGACGGGCATCACCCGGTTGGCTGAGAGCCTCAACAGAACAAAGAGACGGAGGAAGGAGAGCATGATCTCCTCCGGTCCGTGGACAGCAGAGCTCCCAGCTGATACCACTTGCTTTCTTAACCAAGACTTGCAGAGAGCAGATCATGGGACTTCTTGGCTTTCATAAATACGTAGCCAATTTCTATAGTAAATCTCCCCTCGTGCGTAGCTCTACATGTCCTATAGTTTGCGTTTCTCTGAAGACCTATCTCACACACTCCATATGACTCCGGCTGTCCCCCAGACGAGGCACCAGAAAGACTGCCTCACTCGCTCATCAAATATGTGCTGAGCACTAGTTTTGTAGCAGGCACTACAGCAGGTGCTGGGAAGAGTAATAAACACAAGCCGCGTGTCCTGGAGAGAGATGCACCTCAGAATCTCTGCTCCAAAGAACTTACCTACGTCTACAGATTATGATGCCTCAAGGGATACGGAATGGTCACTGGGAGGAAGGAGGAGGAGACAACTGGTTTTCACAGAAGATGAGGAAAGCTCTCTGGGGTGACACCCGAACAGAGTGTTAAAGTGTGGTTTGTCAAAGGGGGAAGAGGAAGAAAGGTGCACCAAGCAGACAGAAGAGGCTGTGCAAGGGTCCTGAGGCAGGAAATCATTTACCATGTTACACCAACAATAAGGCACCCCCCTGTGGCCGCAGCAGACAGGACACCCGAGGGGAACTGGCAGAAGACGCAGTTCCAGGGTGGTGGGTGGATGGTGGGTCCTGTAGACAAACTCGACAGGTTCAGTCCTAACTGTGTCAATTCTGGTTCAAATCCCGGATGCAGGATTGTGGTCTGTCACTTCCGTACCCACCTCTGAGAGTCACTGCGAGGACACAAAGTGAAAAATGCACAATTAAAGCACTTAGCCTAGTCCCCGACGCGCTGTAAGCACTGACTACATACATATCCCCTTTCATTGTCACTATTATGTCTGCGCTGATAGGAATTCCTACCAACTAACTGCTCCCTATAAACTGCAACATTCAGCCTCCACTGATGCTTTAACTGGCAGAGAGAAAACTATCAGGGAGCGTGTACTATCTAGGCTGCAGAGGAGAGAGTGATCCGCTTACAGAATGAGCTGAGCCCAAATCCTGGCGCCCAACCCCTTTCCTTGCTGTGTGGCCTGAGAGAGGTTACCCAACCTCTCTGTGTCCAAGTGTCTCAGTCTGTAAACTGGGATGAGTACAGAACCGATCCCTCAAGGTGGTTGTTTGAGGATCAGATGAGACAGTCATGTAAGCACCCAACCCCATGCCTGGAGGTAGGGCATGATCAATAATGTTAGCGATTTATTATCTTCAAGGTCAGCAGGATCTGAGTGAGAGAAGAACAGGCTTTCTTCCTCACACTCCAGAAAGCCCTGGTGGAGGAGGGAGGGCTTCTATTCCTCTCTTGGCAAAAGCATTTTAGATTCGAGACATCTCTTAGCAAAAGCGGAGAAAAATATGCACTAGTGGGAGGCAGCTACAAGTCTTGGAACTTGTAAGTTCCGTTCCAACCGTAAACATTCTGTCCGCCTTCCTCGCTGAACACTCCACTAGGTCAGCCACAAAACAAGACTCCTTTATCTGCATCCTGCACTTAGCAGTGGGACCTCGAACCTCGCAGTGACCACCAAAAACAGGCAACGAAACCAGACTGGAGAGGTGAGGGCAGGCGACGGTGCCTGCGGCAGGAGTGGAGAGAACGCGCTGCCCCCGCTGTGCCCGCACTGGGCCTTCTCCCACTCCAAGCTGCTGTCGGGGTGGTCCGACCCCAGGCTGGCGAGCGATTGCCCACACATAGCCCCTTTCACTATCTAGACGTGGACAGAATTAGAAGACTCTGTGCTTGCTGGGAGACTACACCTGCTCTTTAAGCAACAACAGCTACGTATGTGCTTATTTAAAAATCACTCTGAAAGTCGAGGTTTCCTTTTCAAATGCTTTCCAGGGAGGGCAGCGGTGGCAGAACAGAGACAGGAAGCTTTGGGTGGCACCCCTGAGAGCATGCGCATCTCAAGGAGGCTGCGAGGCACTGCAGAGCATCCATCGTCCATGGAAAACAACAAAACAACTGTAAGGGGAGTGCAGGGGGTACAATGCCAAGTTCACCAGCCACCGACGGATCCACTGTCAGAGTGAAGATCCCGTGGCTCCTGCAGCAATCAGCAAAGGTTGTGCCTCCCAAGGTCAAGATCGGGACAGCAGAGACAGCTTCCTAGCTGCCCAGGAAGGGGCAAGCTGGCAGGGGACAGCAGAGAGAGCAGACCTCAGCGGCTTGTGGCACACAGACAGAGACATGCGCTCACCCTACACGGGGCACGGTACAAAGGAAAGGTGTCCGGGAGTGGAAAGATTCCCAGCGGGACCGACTCGGCTCCTGGGGTCATGCCCTGCCTGGAGAGAGCTAGCATGCCGATTCGGGCTGCCCACCCACCTCCGACACCGATTTGAACCTGGGTTCACAAACCCAAATGCCGGTGGGAGCCAGGGAACGACGTTCAGTAAGTGAAGCAGGTTGTAAGTCCACGGCTGGGCAAGGCAGGGGCTGTGGCAAATTCAAGAACCCTACGTCCCTGTGTACAGGGACGCCACCACTCAGCACCTGTGGCGTGGGACTGCACGGGCATACGGCCCCAGTGCACTTCCATATTCTAATTTTTCTTTAAGAAGCAAGAAAGCCGAATTTTTATGTGAAATTTCCCAATTTTAAAATAGTAGCCACTGATTCCAAATGGTCTTAGAAGGCTCTAGGCCAAACAAATAAAACCTGATCTGTGATATCAACTCATCCCTTCTCTCAACTAGGAAGAGCAAGGCATGGGTGGCCCTATCTAGTCAACTTTTGCAACACAAGACACAGGGAACCAATTGGGCCTTACGGCTTGGGTCCAAGGATGCCGCTGGTGGCTCCCTAGCAGGACTGGCAGGTCCAGGCAAATCCGGACTTCTCCGCTCCTGGCCCACTGCCCCCCGGAGGGATCTCCTGCCTTGAATTCCTATCACCCAGGAGCCGGTTTTCTGATCCCGGCGTTTGTTCAAGAAACCGAGAGAGGGACCAGACTGCCTTCCCCCAGAAGACACACTCCCTTTGCAAGCAAACAGCAAAACTGCCGATTTAAAAGAATGATGTCAACTATGTTTGTTGACTTCAACGTGCTCAGGCAAAAGCAGACAGACAGGACAGGAAAGCCACCAATGTGGGGCATTATGGGAGAAAGCACAGCCTCAAAAACCTAGTTGGGTATCGTGCCGCACCCCCTCATATGTGACATGGGACAAGACCCCTCACGTCCCCAGCCCCTCCTCGTCCCCCATGAAGTGGGAGGGTTGGGCCTTAGCTTTTACATTTCTCATCCCCACGGTGGGCTCCACCACCACGCAGCTCTGAGTCCCGCTAAGGGTCCCCCTGCTGACCGCAGTGCCAGGGACACTGCAGACGGGCAGTGAACCAGTCTGCCTGTAAACCACAAGCACCGCCCGCGTGAGTCTGAGCGGGAGCTCCGTGCCTCATCAGCGGAACCCCGAGCCTGACTTCACCTCTGCACACTGTGGCCACTGAGAAATATTTAGTTAGTGTCGGCAGTGGTGTGCCAGCCATGGCTAAGGACGTGGGTGCCCGGTCGGAGAGAGGGTAACAGCCATCACTGTCCCGTGACCCGCATGTCGGAAGCCAGACATCGAGAACTCACCCTACGATCCAAACGGCCTGGTGTGTTTGGTTTGGCCCGCACTCCAGGCTTGTGTTTCATTGGGTGGCAACCACATGAAGATTGAAAATTCAAGCCATGAGGCACGAAAACTTGACCTGTGTTTCTCTGAAATGAGCCGCAGTGACCATACTCGGCGCCCTCGACCCCCAGACGGGACGGTGGGGAGTCACAGCCACCCCCTGGAGGAAGCAGATTCCCAGCGAGGCCCCTTCACTCATCCTGACACCCGTCTGGTCCCCGCTGGGCATGTGCCTTGCAGCCCTTGGAGGTGCACACACTAGAAAAGGGAGAAAAAATGGCAAAAACCGGGGACCCGTGTGAGCACTGCAGAGGCAGGGGAGACTTTGTGGAGTGAGACAGTGAAGATGACCATGGCATTGCTTTATCCGTAAGAGTGAGGATCTGCTTCACAATCCAAGCAGCTGAAGCACCCAAACTACTCAGACAAGAGTGTGCTATGGGAGCTTAAAACCAGAAATAAAAATAAAAGTAACTAAGGAGCTTTTTTTTTTTGCCCTTGCAATTCACGGACCTTTGTAAGGTTGATTTACAAACTCTTATTTTGAAAACCTTCCTTTCCGGCCCCCCCCCTTCAGCTCATATTTCTTCCTTCCCTCAGTAAGTTCCATTATGGGGAAGTCACCAGGAATACAGGATCTAGAGTCAGGAGGCTCTGCCCCTGACTGGCTGTGTCTACCTGGTGCCATTTCAAGGAGAAGGCTCGGCTCCAAGCGGAGCTACCGCATGGTTAATGGCTACCCTGGCAATCAGCTGCTCTCCCCCAGTCATATTTGCCTCCTCTTTAAAATGGGATGATAAGAGGCACCCGGGTGGCTCAGTGGGTTAAAGCCTCTGCCTTCAGCTCGGGTCGTGGGCCCAGGGTCCTGGGATCAAGCCCTACATCGGGCTCTCTGCTCAGGGGGGAGCCTGCTTCCTCCTCTCTCTCTCTCTCTACTTGTAATCTCTGTCAAACAAATAAAATCTTTCCCCAAAAATTAATTAAATAAAATAGGATAATAAGACCATCTTACCTCACGGTGGTGCCATGAGGAGAAAACGGGCAGGTCACGTGGGAGCTCGTTATATGGTCCCCTCTGCAATGACTTTGCTTCTATGTACCATCTTCTGGAACCCCCCCCCCCAAAGGCAAGCTCTGTAAAGTCAGGGTGTCTGTGGTCTTCACCCCTGGATCCCCAGCCCCAGGCACATGGCAGGCATCCGCTGAATGTTTCTGGATTACAAAATGCCGTGTGCGTACAGAGATGACGGACAGATGGGCCAATAGATGATGGATGGATGGATGGATGGATGGATGGATAAAATAAATGGATCAACAAATGAGTGAGTCAGCAAACGAGACAGGCAGAAGTGTCACCACTAACACCATCCGTAAGCTCTCCTCTCTGGATCCCGACCTAGAAAGCGTGGCCGGTCTGCCAAGTTCTGCTGGCTACAATCACTAGAACCTTTACACACATTAGATCCCACTCACATGCTCCTCAGTGGACACATTCCTTTTACAATCCATTCGGCACTGAAAGGGGCTTGCGTTTCCGTATTTCAGTGTCATTATGTGCATGCTGGGTGCCAGGAGGCTAGGAGTTAGGGTCCAGACTTGTCCTCACCACCCTTAAAGGTGGTCACTGTTATTCACCCAGCTCACAGGATGGGAGACTGAGGCTCTGGCTGGGTAACTTAGCTTCCCAAGGTCACACAGTTAGTAAGTGGTGGTGCCTGTTTTTGAACCTTGCCTTTTGACCCAAGGCCCAAGATATTCCACACCCCGATAGACTAGACTAGATGAGGCTAGGAAGGTCTTTGCATCACTCTTGAGATTCTTGACTTTCTACTCAACCTACATGCTCTTGTTGGTCTCCCCTGCTAACACAGTGGCTGATTAATATTCCAACCATTCACCAGTCTTGTAACTCAGCTTGGAGCCAAACCCTCTCCTGTAACTGAAAGTGTGCACTGCACAAACCAGCCATGGTCCAGCCACATCCAGTACCCCTGCCTCACATGGTCCACTTGGCAAAGTACGATGGCTTGGTCTTGAGTTAGCCACTGATTGGGCTAGACCTGGTCATCAAACTCAAAGAAGGTACTACCATAGGTTGACCAAGAAGTACCATGAGGCTTATTACAGAGGGCTCTGTCCACTAGGGGGCGATGGTGCTTAATTAAGCCAATGAAGGTGTCCCCTCTGGACCAGTCCCAGCAGATTCAGAGAGGTACAGAGAAGCCACAAGCCCATGCAGGGCCTAAAGGGACATGAAGATTGTCACAGCCCTTTAGCTGAGGATGTGTTCCAGTCCTGAGTCCTACTCACGGAAGGGTGTGATCAACATCCATTGAATCTCTCTTCTTAAAACAATGACTGGCTGTCTGGTCTTTGGATCTGATTTAGAATCTGGTTCATATGTTCTGATCCCAGCTTCAAGCCCCTTCGGACCAGACCTTTATTTCAGGGCTGTTCAGGGAACCAGCGTTTTCAGCCCCAGCACGACTCAAACGATGGCAAGCAGCACCCAGCTCCTCAGGACTGGGCCTTGACAATCCAAATCCCTTAGAATTGGCTTCTTAGTGGCGACTCTGGATTTTCCTAACGCCTTGGCCCACTGAACAGGAGCATCTTTCAGAATAAATTCAGTGGAACAGAATTTCACGCCAGGATTTGTTTCCTTTTCACACACACACAAAAGTCTGCTTCCAAGGATCAAAACCGAACTTCTAATAAGGTTACGGCCTCTGAAAGCCCAGTGGCCTTGCTCGCCTGCTTTCTCACAAAACGCTTCCCGTGGACTCCGTTGTGCTGTGCTCCAACAGCCAAGAGGACTCAAAACCACGGCTCTACACCACCAATCCCGAATATTTATTTCTTCCCCCATCTTCCGTCTCTTCCCCTCAAGCTATTTCTCTTCTTTTATGTCTAAGCTTTTTTCTGAGTAAAAGAGCCAGCCGACGGGATCAGAAGATAGCCTTTTGCAAGGTTGCTCTTACCTCAAATAATACCGCAGAGAGTTCATGCACACACAGCGCGCTGAGCGCAATTATTTCCTGATCTCTTGTTCTTCGGTGGGAAAGTGATTTCACCAAGATCTACGTTCACAGCCACGGCAGCTGCCCATGTGGCGGGGTGCAAAAAAGAACCTTCTTTGAAATCCCACATCACCACTCGTGGTTCCATGACCCTTCCTTCATTCTGCTACCCGTCATTTGAGTCCCAAACTCTAAGAGCAACGCGCCATCCCTGTTCTAAGGGCCGTCAACACTAGACAGCCCATGGAATGAAGCTAATGACATGTGCCAAGTTGGCTATTTTCAAACACTGCCCGGCACAGGGAAAGCAAGATGGCAGGATCGGGGGAAACACATGCGTGTGCACACACACACACGCACAGGTGCATATATGTACACACACGTGCACATACACACCGGATGGTTTGAGTCTCAGCTTGCCTATGCAGCCACATATGACCCTTAGCTTTTCTGTGCCTCTGTTTCGTCTTCTGTAAAACGGAACGTGTTGTAAATATTAAAGGAAGGCCCGGAGAGTGATGCCTGCTCTTCGGTGGCCAAGGACATGCCCTTTCTCACCCACCTCTCCCTCTAGCAGCTCTGCAAACCACCACCAGTCCACGGCACCCACGGAACCCCAGGTCTCGGACTCCGACTGCCAGTGGGCACCTCCCTCGGGCGTTGCCAGATGTCCCCGGCAGCGTTCCTCACCTCCCCCCCAACACCTCCTCGTCCCTCTGTGTTCCCAGCATCACAGACTAGGAGCTCCTTCCGCCCAGAAGTCAGCCTGGGTGCTGCTCTCTCCCCACTGAGCCCTTTAGAATCCGCCCCCTTATTCCTGGACTCCGTCCACTGCCTTCCACCCCTGCTTTGCGTCCCTAATTCAGCCCAGGTCACTGCCCGTGCTGGGATTCTAACTGTCCCTCCGGATTCTCCTCTCGCCCCAGCCGGCCCACTGGCCAGTCCCACAGCAAGAGCCATGTGTCTTCACTATTTCCATCGGAGCAAGTCACTCCCTTGCTTAGAAACCTTCCACAGCTCATCCCTGCCTTCCGCGGAAACACAATCTGTTCACACACCGGGGCTGGCAAAGCCCTTCGCTCCTGATGTTCTTCCTCCTCCTCTGCAGCTGCATGGCTTGCTGTTAGGACCAGACACCGTGAACTCCATCTCCCGAATGCCCCCTCGGAGCTCTGCACGGGCTCCTGCCCTCTGCCTGCGATCCTGCAGGGCTGTCGCCCAGGCACACTTCTCAGCTGGACAACTTCTCCTCATCCTTCTGCTGACTTAGCGTCTGCCCTGTCCCAGCCCGTCACCCAGCTCCCAGCATGGTGCCCAGTGCTTGGCAGATTTCTGGTAAATGGATGAATCTTCCGACACTCCCAGGTGCACCTAGATGGGGCAGGAAACGGTCTACTCTGCAGACCCTGCGGGCCGTTGCTGGGTTTACCTTTGCCAACCCTGTTCTGGAAATCAGGTTGAAGCCTGCTGGGAGGCAAGCCAGGAGCTAGCCACCAGGTGGCATTTTCTGCAGCCCTGGGCCATCCTCGGTCTTGGAGAAGCAGCTGGGCAGAGAGCAGAACAGCCTTGGGACCTACAGGCTGGAGCAAGTTTCTCCCATACGCCTCAAGTTTCCTACGTGAACTCCTGGGCCTTGCATGCCCTTGCCGGAGGTCAGAGCAGTCTTCTTAGAAGACGGATTTGGCCTGCATGCCAGAAGGCCAAAGGTGCAGGAGAGTGGTCCAAGGCAGGTCAATTGAGTGAGACCAGTTCTCCAACGTGCAGACAACTTCCTGCCTCCTGGACACCTGGGAGTCTGGCCCTAACCCCAACATGCATCACAACCCCATGGACTCCAGTCCTTCCCAGTACCTAGACATCCTGTTCCTTTTGATTTGGTATCTCTACCATGACTTCCTCCCTGATTTTAAAATGGGAAAGACAACATCTACCCAGAAGACCATGATGAGGATTAAATTAATACATATAAACACAGGTGTGTAGCTGGGACATGGCAACCACTCACTAAGTAGTCTAAGCAGGTCAGAACCGTTAGGCTAGTGGAACACAACCGAGATTCCCCATCTTAGCCGAGGTTTCCGTAAAGGAAGGGAACACCTGCACCCTACCTCTTGGTGTTTTATCCCTCATGCTCCCCACTCGCTCGCTCTCTGCATGGCCATCTCCTCTGCTAAGGAGGGCTCTGCCTCCCCTCTGCAGCCATTGAACCCTAGCCAAATCTCAAGATCTCTGCTTCTGGTCACAACCCAAGCTCCACGACAGGCCTGCTAGAGGCTCATGGCCCTGCCGTAAACTCAGGCAGTACCTCCTAGCACACACCCTCACCTGGTTAGGGTATTAATGCGGGTCTGCACAGCTAGACTGTAAGCCATACAAGGCGGGGCCCATATTGGCTTGTATGCAGGTGGCTGCACGCACACACCTGAAGTGCTCACTATGTCCTTGTAAAGGATACAAAATCAGCCAAAGGTCTATCCATTCTCAAGGTCAGGTTAGTGAGAAAGGCCAGACCCACAGGTGGTCCAGACCCACGTTTTTTTTGTTTTTGTTTTTTTTTAAGTAGGCCCTACCCCCTGCAGGGAGCCCAATATGGGGCTTGAACTCCCAACCCTGCAATCCAGACCTGAGCTGAGATCAAGAGTCAATGCTTAACAGATTGAGCCACCCAGGCACACCCCTGGTCTAGACCCTACTGAAGCCCCAGGCAGTTACACACACACACACACACACACACACACACACACAGGGAAAGAAGGACTCAGAGCAGCAGGCTTGGCCCAATAACTAGGTAAAAGAGGTTGAGTGTGGGTGCCCTCAAAGGATCCTGACAATGGGTTAAATCTACAAAACAATAGCAATTTGAGCACAGGTATTGACAGGATGAAGAATCTGTTAGGCAGAGACCATGATGAACATCTGTAACCAATTAGAAATAACTAAAGGAAGGATCAATGATGGGATCAATACAGGCATCGGACCGGAATGATACAATGATTAGAGCGAAGACATTGTTTCAACCGGTAAGAAAGAGGCAGAAGTTACGGCTCTATTCGGAGCTTCCTAGTACTTGCTCCCCTTTAGGGTGAAGAGTTGGGGGAAATGGGTAAAGCATGGACCCAAGAAGGAATGTAGCTCTACTACCCCATCTCGGGTGCTGGAACAATCTTTTTGCGACATTCTACGAAGGCTGCTAGTTATGCTGGGGGCTCAAGAGAGAGAGAGCACACAAGAATCGTCTGTCCCTTAACGGGAAACATCTCCCTGTAGGGAAAAAAGTTCCTTCCAGTCCAGAACCCAACTCGGGAGCATATATATTACATTTATTATGATTCTTCAAAGTCCCAGACACCATCGTTGGGTCTGCAAACTCAACACCGAACAAAACAGCCTCAAAAGCCTTGACTTCCAGTGGTTCTATTTCTCTAACGGCCCAGCCCGAGTAGACACCTGCACCCAGACCATCCCCACCACCTTAGTTCTAGAAAGTTCTAGGAATTTGAGAGCGCCCCTAAAAGAGGCACCCGGGAGAGAAAAAAGAAAGAGGAATTCCACGGGACCAGAATGTCCTGGGTGGATGGATACAAAAATAAGTTAGAAAGGATGCTCCCCATCCTATGTCATCAGGGAAATGCAAATTAAAAACTGACGCCGACGAGAATGGCCAAAATCTGGACCAGGGACGACGCTAAACGCCGGCGCGGATGCACAGCCGCAAAACTCTTCATTCCTTGCTGACAGGACTGCAAAAGGGCACAGCCACTCTAGAGGGGGGTTTGGCCATTTCCTGCAACAGTAAACGCACTTGTGCCATAGGATTCAGCAACTGTGTTCGTTGATATTTATTTACCCAAAGGAGTTGAAAACTTAACGTGCACACAAAAACCCGGGCATGGGTGTTGGTAGCAGCCTCCCTCATAATCACCCAAACCTAGAAGCGACTGAGGTGTCCTTCTGTAGGTCAAAACATACACTGTGGTCCATCTGGACAATGGAATATTAGTGCTTAAAAAAAAAAAAAGAGCGATCAAGCCATGAAAAAAGACCTGGAGGAACTTGCAATGCATGCTGCTAAGTGAAGGAAACCCATCCTGAAAAGCTCCAAAGTGTATGACATTCTGGAAAAGGCAGAACTATCGCGACGGTCAGAGTTGGCGGTGGCCAAGGGCTGGAGGGAGGGGTGCCGAGGAACTTTGCAGAGGATTTTCAGGGCAGCGAAAAGACGCTGTCTGCCACAGTGTTTGATGTGCATCATTATAAATCTGTCCCAACCCACAGGACGGACAACACCAAGAACGAACACAAATGAAATCTCTGGACTTTGGCTGATAATGATGTGTCAGAGCGGGTCCATCAGCTGCAACAAATGTACCACTCTGGTGGGGGAGGAAGAGAACATACGAGAAATCGGTGTACTTTATCAACTTCACTGTGAACCTAAAATTGCTCTTAAAAGGTCTATTAAAAAAAAGGAGGAGACTAAGAAATTAAAATAAAACGACATGAAATGGCAATGAAGTATAGAAAGGTAAATTAATGAATAAATTGCAGATAACATTTTAAATCATAAAAACAAATTTCTTTGTATCCGGAGTAGGACGCTCCTACTCTTGCTGCAGCAAAGAAAAACTTGGTAAGTTCCTGCTTCCCCGAGTCGGGCTGGTCCTCCCTCCTTCTGGTCAACACACCTGACTGTTCGCACGGCACAGAACAGCCGTCCAACTAATTGCACACTTACTATGTGTCAGGCCCTGGGATGTTCTCCAGACACTGCAGCACAGGGACCACGTTTTATGGAGGATATTAAATCTTAAACCCAGAAAATAGGCATTTTGCTCTCTGAGTTAAAATGCTAATCTTTATCGAGCCACGACGGTACACCAGACCCTGTACCAACCAAGTCCTCACCATAGTGAGGTCTAGCCTTTATTGAACACCTAGCACATGCTGTGCTCTGTTCTAAGCACTTGACATCGATTAACTCATTTGATCCTTACGACGATCCTTGTATGAACTACATGTTACAATTATCCCATTTTACAGATGATAAAATGAAGGGACAGGAATTTAACTGACTTTTCTGAGTCGCTCAGCTGGGAGGTAGCAGAGGGAGGTTCAAACCCAAGCAATGTGACTTCAGAACCTAAGCTAAAGGTTGGTTTTGCAACTGTAGCTGGTTTAAAGATAAGGAATGTAAGGTTCAAGGTAGTTAAATAATTTGCCTAAGGTCACATACCCTAGTAAGTGTTAGAACAGAGATTTGAACGTAGGTTTTATGAAGCTGTACTAGGAGATGGAGAACCATGCTTCCCAATTTCAAACATACTACAAAGCTACAGCAGTCAAAATAATGTAATATTGCAATTACTGTGATCTAATAGGTCCACTAAGAACAGTTGTGCATGCTGAATAAGGTATAAATCTAAAGAGCACCGTTCACATTAGGATCCATGTAGACAGTGTCCTAGAGCTGAGCAGTGCACAACCTGCTCAGTCTTACATGGCAATCCTGACTGTATGGGAAACTGATGAGACTAGAAACACAGATAAGGGGTTCTTAACATGATATGAGAAACACATGACTAGGGACCCGCCCCCAGATTGTTTCTGAACTTCTAAAACAGAGAATACACACAGGCTGAGAAGTGAAGTTGCTACTCTAACAAATTTTGCCTCAGTTCTTTAAATGATGGATGAAGTTTCATAGGCTTTCACTATCAGGAGCAGGGAAGATATGTAGCTTCAAAGCAGTTTTGCTTCTTTGCTGTGTGCTATACTGTTAGGTCTTTTTTTTTTTTTAAACAGTATTTTCAACTCCATTATAATTCTTTATCTTTCCCCATCTTTCTGCACCAGCACCAGTGACATCTGTTTCACACAGGAATCATTTTTATCAACAAAGCAGTCTCACTACAAGGACATACTGTAGGTTTCAAGAGGCTGTAGCTGCCTCTGTCTCTGCAGGAAGGCTGGTGGTCAACACGGAGTCTGCAGACCTGGGTTCTTCTATGGGGCGGGATGAGGACGGGGCAGTCACACAACTGAGCGCGCTTCTCTGTCTCAATCCCCATCTGGCCTTTGCTCACGACTCCTCCCGGCCACCGTCCTGTTTTAACTCAGACTCTCATCTTTCCTTATCGCCAGAAATTGTTAGGAGCTTTTCTATTTGTAGATTTGTCCAGTGCCCTTCCCCATCACAAGACCAACATCATCATCACCAAGTTTCCCCACGTACCCAGGGTGCTTTCACTACGTCACTGATCAAACAATACCTGGGTGACACCTCTGCTTCAAATTCTTCAAGATTCCTCATGTCCTGCAGTCAGGGTTATAGCCTCCCGTGTCTTTCAGGGACGAAGAGGTACCGTGAAGGAAAGAAGCAGGTGCGCGTGTGTCCGTCCGTGTGTGGGACTGTGTGTATTCCTGTAACACCACCCAGAGTTGTATCCTTCCTACAAGGACATACTACTCTGCATGTTAAAGATAGAGGATTCTTCACGTATCCAAAGAAATGTGCTTTCTCTCTCACTTTTCATGAAACAGACCTCGCAGGCTAGCTTTTGTTTTCCTTCTTTTAACAGTGACATAAGGAAAGGAAATATTTTACTTTCCTCTTTGCTCTGAAGACAGGCAACAGTTGTTAAGAGTGGTAATAAAAGAAAACAGATACTCAGCTCCAGTAGGGGGGACAGAGTTGGGGAGGGCGAGCCTAGGGCAGACAGGAACCCGGGTTTCAACTGAAGATGGCAGCCTTGACTGGATGGCTGGCCCAGTGCTACCCTGGAGGAAGGTGAGCCCACTGGTGGCAGGTTTTCTGATGGTTCCAAAAGAAGTTGGAAATCTGGGTTTTGGTGTGTAAGGTCTCCTCATTAAAAACTGGGACAGGAATTTGTTCTTGAAAACCTCAGTCAGGCTGAACAACGCAGAGCTGCAAGTCAAATGTAACCTGTGGCTTCCATTTTATGACCTTTGACCTAGAACACAAAGGTTCCCCTTACCTCCCTTACCCCCCTGAGCTAACGCCATTCACCTTTAAACCCCCTTCATGCGTGTCACGGTTTTCCCACGTTTGCGCCTTCAGGTACGCGGTTTCCTCTTTCCTCCTACCTGGAAAAACTCCTCCTCCAAGGCGTGCCTCGCATGTCCCCACCTTCCCTGACTCTCCTGGCAGAGGTCATCACTGCTTCCCTCAGGCTCCCTTAGTCCTCTGAACACTAGACTGTAAACCCACTTTTCATATTATTTGCATTAATTTCTGTCTCTCTCAGTAGTGGAGAGTAGATAGTAGTAGAGAACCTGAGAGGAATAATCACATCTTATTTTCCTCTCTCTCTGCAACGGGCATGGTAGAGCAGGCTGTCATGAACCTGTTGGGTGGACGGACGGACGGGTAAGTAGGTGGGTGAACAGGTGGATGCGCAGACCGATGGAGGACGGACGGACGGACGGACGGACAGCTAGCTAAATAGACAGCTGTGTGGTGGACAGATGCGGGATTCTGGAATACAGATGGAGAGAGGGATGGGGAAGGGGCGGGTGGATGGATGAACAGATAGTTCCTGAGCAAATAAAGAGATATATGAAGGGATAGGTATAGAAATGTTGGATGGATGGATGGAATCTTGGATAGCTTCTGGACGGACAAACCTATGTATGATGGTAGATTATGAACGCTGGAATATTAATGCATGGACGTGAGGATGAATGGTAGCACGGATGGATGGGCCACGTGACTAGAGGCTCCTCAAGGGGGCCTTAGGAACAGCCGTCAAGGATTAGTGCAGACACTCTGGCTTTCTTTAGGTTCCTAGAACACACCAAGCTCATACCTTTACCAGGGACTTGGAACTTGCTCTTTCCCCAGCTCTTTCAAACACTAATTCCTTGTCATGATTCAGGCTTCAACTCAGATGAAACCTTAGAAAAGCCCTTTGCAACCATCCCAAACTTAAGAACCACAGCCGAGTCAGTAATTATTAAAATGTTGTGCATATTAGTAATTCTCACTGCCTGAACTGACTTTGTCTATACCTCTGTCCACTGGCTATTTTATGCCTCCCACTCTCCTCTACCAGGGAGCTTCAGGAAGGCACTGCTATATATCTATGGCTACCACTCTCTCTGGCACATTGCAGATGCTGAACAAATACGGCAAAATCGAATAAACTGATTATCGAAGGAGGAAATAATACCATGAATGAGTGGAATCCACTTCTTTGGTGCTTTGATTGGCCTTTGTGAAATTAAAAAAGAACGTAAAACAAAAATAAACAAACAAAAACCCTGGGAATAAGAAATCTCTTGTCCTTATTAAGATCTCTTCTAGGAAGCTATGTCCAAAAGTTGTTAAGAGCCTGGAGTTTAGAGCCAGAGGGCTGGATTTGAGACAAAGACTTGTCACTTCATTTGCTAAGCTTTGGTTTCCTCATCTGTCAAACAGAAATAATAACACAAACTCCTAAGTACTTGGGAGGATAAAACAAGATCATTGGGCATGAAAAAGCTCATAGCAAAAAGTTGGCCATAAAGTAAGGACCCAACTGAAGTCAACCACCAGGGGGCAGCTGTGAGGTCATTCTGCCCAGGGACCACTGAGGGTTCCGAGACCTGGCCAGTCCAACAAAGACAACAGGCATAACATACTGGGGCTTTGCAAGCCACAGCCCTGTGCCACAGCCCTGTGAATGCCTCCCGGGCGGGCCCAGTGTCCGAAGCGATGCATCACACTCCATGCTACTCACTCAGCTTTGAAGAAAGATACAGGGTCCCCCTCCCACCCTCTGCCCACTGCAGCAAAGGGGGCAGAGCGCCCATACCCAGCGCCAAGACAGCACTGCTTACAGACCGACTTCCCCTTGGCAATGCCATCTTCCCGGAGAGCCGACCACGGAACACAATTTCCTCGGAAGTCAGGCCACCCTATAACCGAATCTTCTTTGTGGGCCCGGCATATGTCAACATGGTATTTTGCTAAGAACTCATAAAGAGGATTGCCGGCTGCAATACGACACTCGCTCCATATTACCGTCAGTCTAATTGTTTCCAGAAGCAAACAATTAAACAGTTTATGAGAGAAACTCTCTCTGTAATTGTGGGGGCCCCACACAGCTGCTTCCTTAGCAGTTCCTAAACAGTTGGAACTAACGGGTACAGATATTAAAGTACAGTACGTACTTAGCAATATGGCACCTCAAATGCATCATAGCGGACCTATCAGGGAAATAAACAGCGTTCAAGTGTATTTTTGGAAGACAAATACTCAGTACGTCATTAAATGTACGGTTTGCAGTTAGCGGTTAATCTAAGACATGAAGAGAGCGCCGCGTTTCACGTTTGGGGTTACTGAGGAAAGGCAGAATTGATTGTAAGAATGATTGAGGATTTCTAAAGAGCCGAAAGCCCAAGCCAGCAATGCCCTTTGTGGCTTTTTTTCTCTCCTTCTTTTAAATTTGCCCATAATCCATTCAGACAAATCCTTTTATCACACTGATTTCCTCTCATTAGGACCCATGTGATTAATTACTAAACTTTTCCCTCGCTCTTGCATAACTTTAAGATCTCATTTTTCACGGGCAGAATGGTCTTTCTCATCCAAGTACACAGATCCGCACACACACCCCCAACAAAGCATCTCCATTTTAGGTCTCCAGGTTATTAATAATACTTTCCAATGGGCCCATTCGGCTGGCCCTTTGCAATGGCGAAACATATCTAGAGCGGGCTGGGCCACGTTGGAGAAAAGCCCAACACCCTGATATGATAATCAGTTGGCGTAATGAGTGACTTAAACCCCGCAGTCTTTGATGAAACTTGCCTTTTTGTGACCTATTTATTAATAAAGCAAACGAACCTGGGAACACCTTCCTGGTC
This sequence comes from Mustela nivalis, assembly GCF_964662115.1. NCBI lineage: Eukaryota > Metazoa > Chordata > Mammalia > Carnivora > Mustelidae > Mustela > Mustela nivalis. Next base: position 19,336,252 of record NC_139038.1, read on the forward strand.
CAATCCGACCTGTATTTCCAAAGCACATCTGAATCACCCCCTGGTTGGCAAAGCTTTCCAACAGTCACAGATTTCATCTTAGGATGAAAAAAAGGAAAGAGGATGAAACAGCAGAGCAGATTTCAAACTTACCCATCACAGAAACACGGTGGGAAAGCCAATTTTTTTTTAACAATCTAAGGCCTCACGACCTAGGGACTTCCTTTCATCCAGCTCGGGCTGGGACCACTGCCCACTGCAGCAGCCCCAGCCTTTCCCACGGAGCTTCCTCCAGACGATCTAATCATCATTTCCTGCAAACACCACGGCCCTGCCCTGCGCAAGCCCAGCCGTGGAGGACCACAGAAAAGGTAGTCAGAGCTCAATCCAGACCGGTTCACTCCCCATCGGTCCTTTTGTTTCGCCCCACTAAGATGCTTTTCAGTTTAGTAACACATACAGCTCCCCATTCGGTAGAGTGTGAAGCTGGAATGAAACACAAGTCTGTTAGCACTATTCAGCTACCTGATGACATTTCAAGCTTCTGAAAGGGAGACCCTCAACAGAGATGATGAACAAAAAACCCTGAGTGCTTTGTAATTATGGATATGCCATCCCTACATAATCACTGTCACTCCGGCACTCACAGAGCTTCGCTCCTTGCTTGGTGGAATGTTCTCTGACATTCTGGGAGTCAAATTAGAAGGATCCTCAACTCGGTCTCTGCCACCTACTGCATTTTCCCGATGATGGCCGCCGTGAAAAAGCACTTTCATAATTGGAGAGGACGAAGGGGAACGGAACGTATATACACATGAGCGCGCAGTTTTCAGGGGAAATGGCCCTTCTCAAGTGGACAGAGGAGCTGTGGCAGCCGGCCATTTCCAACCAGGCTGCGGCCAGGACCTACACAGCTGGCCGCTCCTGTAAGGTTGTGGGGCTCAGCATGAGCTGGGGGTGGGGGGTGCGACCTAAAGCACCCCTCGCCTCTTTCTGTGTCCACGAGTACATCAAGTGGCCGCTTCTTGGCTCCCCTTCAGCGGCTCTCCTCCACACAACAGGGACTCCCTGCAAATTAACATTCCTTTCCTCCTGCCTGCCCTGCCCTCAAGTTTTCAAACATAACAACAATCTAAATGAAATAATGAGAGAGACTCATTCTAATGCTATGGAGGGAGCTGTTTTATTGCTAAGGCGGCGAAGAGAACTAATTGAATCCACTGGAAACGAAGCAGTAGAAGGGAAAAGGACAGCGAGTAACACGATGGAATGAGGAAGACAGGAGGGGCTGCTGATGTGCGCACGTGTGCGCGTGCATGCACAGGGACGCACAGAAGCAGGCCGAGTAAGTGGGAACCTGAATATTCACAGGAAAGAAATTGCGGTGAGTGTGAATGCAAATGGCTTCCAAGATGGCAACACCGCCATATTGGCTGGAGCAAGTCACAGTGGTCTACATCGAGACGCAAAGGTAACACCAAAGGTCCACTGTTATAAAACTGAGCTGCAAAGTCTACGACACGTCTTCCATGGAAAATGGAAGTCTGGGGCGCCTGGGTGGCTCAGTGGGTTAAAGCCTCTGCCTTCGGCTCAGGTCATGGTCTTGGGGTCCTGGGATCCAGCCCCACATCAGGCTCTCTGCTCAGCTTCCTCCTCTCTCCCTGCCTGCCTCTCTGCCAACTGTGGTCTCTGTGTATCAAATAAATAAATAAAATCTAAAAAAAAAAAAAAAAAAAAAAAAAAAAAGGAAAAAGAAAACGGAAGTCTATGGCCCCTTCCCTTGAATCTAGCTAGGTTTCATCTCCTTTGACCAATGCTTGTTACTTCTAAGCTCATTAAAGACCAAGCAGCCTCTTCTAGGTATTTATCCAAAGGATACAAAAATAGTGAGTCACACACACCCCACACGCACCCCAATATTTACATAGCCATGATGTCCACAACAGCCGAAGTAAGAGGTCACCGACAGATGAATGCATAAAGAAAATGTGACACACACACACACACACACACACACACAATGGAATACTACTCAGTCACCAAAAGAATGAAATCTTGCCATTTGGAGCAACATAGATGGAACTAGAGGGGATGATGCTAAGCAAAATAAGGCAGTCAGAGAAAGGCAACGAACTTATGATTTTGCTCATGTGTGGAATTTAAGGAACAAAACAGATGAACATGGAGGAAGGGAAGAAAAAATAAGATACAAACAGAGAGGGAGGCAAGCCATAAGAGACTTTTAACTCTAGGAAACAAACTGAGGGTTGCTGGAGGGGAGCTGGGTGGGGAGATGGGGTGTCTGCGTGATGGCATTAAGGAGGGCACATGATGTGATGAGCATCTGCCATTATACACAACTGTTGGAGCACTACATTCTACCCTTGAAAGTAATAATAAACTAGATGTTACCTAAACTGTATTTAAATCTTTTAAAAAGAGAAAAAAAGAAATAATAATAATAATAATAATAATAAGGACCATGCAGCTACTCCCTTTGTCACAAGAACACTCCCAGTGGCCATGTGAGAAGTCTGACTACCCTGAAGTTGCCATGTTGTGAGGAAGCCCAAGCCATAGGGACAGGCCACATGGAGGCATTCTTCTCCCTACCCCCGCCCCGGCGGAGGTAGGGGCAGAGGGAGAGAGAGGATCTTAGGCAGGCTCTACACTCAGCACAGAGCCCAATGTAGAGCTCCATCTCACAACCCTGAGCTCATGATCTGAGCCGAAATCAAGAATCGGACACTTAACCGATTGCACCACCCAGGTGCCCCCACAAGGGGGCATTCTAATCACCCATCCCGAATGAACCCACCCTTTGCATCATACCAGCACAGGCCCAAGACATATGAATTAAGAAGCTTCCAGAGGAATCCAGCACCAGTTCATTTGAGTTCTCTCAGTTGAGGTCCCAGGGTCTGTGGAGCCTCTACTCCAAACCAACCTCGCTATGGACTGTTCTATCCCCTTCCACAGAAACCATAATAAAATGGCCTAATAAAATGGTTGTTGCTTCACGGTATAAAAATCTTTGAGTTTATTATACACCCCGGTAGCAAACCAGAAAGTATTTCCTCTGCTTCTTCAGGCAATGATCAATTTCTACATTATTAACCTCAGTTTCAGCAACGAGAAAACGAGACTGAGGCTACTAATCTGTACTTCACAGAGATGAATCTCTACGTCTCTTCTCTGAAGAGCCACCAAAAGCAAGTAAGACAACAGTAGTAATACCGGCAACAGTAACCAACGTTTCTAGGTGGCTCAGTCCATTAAGTGTCTGACTCTTGATTTAGACTTCGGTCCTAATCTCAAGGTCGTGAGATCGAGTCCCAGGTCAGTCTCTGCACTCAGCAGGGAGTATTCTTACGACTCTCTCTCTCCTTCTCCCTCTGCCCCTCCCCCTTCTCACAGGTACTCGCTCACTCTCTCTCTCTAAAATAAATAAATTAGACTTAAAAAAAACAACATTTGTTGAGGACTTCTTTGGTTTCAGAACCCATTTTATACACATTAAATAATTTAATTCTCTTAACCACCTCATGAGCTAAGAAACACTGCTATTCCTTTCACAAATGAGAAACTGAGGCACAGTGTGCACAAACTCCACAGCAAGAAGCGGAAGATGAATCTTCCAGAGAATTCACCTTCTTCAGCATCTAAAAAAAAAAATCTGCCTATAGATGAACAAGCAAATAAGATGGTGCCCAACACACAGTTTGAACGCTATTATTGTTGTTTTTGTTAAAAATCTAATAATTAATAGACACAGGCTTGAGAAGCACAAAAATGGGCTTTTCCTACTTTTCCTCTTTCACCATCTACAGGTGAATCTTGGAGTGGTCTGCCCACTCCCCCTAATCTCCCCAGCCTCCAGAAAGCAGGAAGAATATTCATATTGTATATTTCACATGCCAAAAAGATTTCAATTTCACGCTATACTGAATCTTAGAAATGCCCCCCCTTAATCCTGTTTTTATTCTAAACCAGTATAAAAACTTTAATATTTCCTAATGGAGTGTACATTTATTCATTCCTACCAATCTAATGGCAATTTATAAGAAGTCAGGCAATAGCCAGTAAGATAAGCTTGAAGCTTTGGTTCCAAAAGTTCAATCAGTTAACCTAGGACAGCAATCACTTCTCCAGAATGAATAATGATGTGGAATAATATTTGGATGGAGATAAACCCTTTTTGCATAGAAAATTGCATTATCATGTGCAGTATCTCAGCTGGATATGTAAGTTTACCAATAAGGATATTGCTTCATGCATTTTTATCATGGAGCGTTTTGATTCTGAGATTTCCAGAGGATTCTGCATTGAGGGAGGAATCCTTAATGTTTGTATAATGCGTGATGCTCTCTGAGCTGTAGATGTGAGGGTGGGAAAGCAGGAGCGGGGCTCTGCAATTTCTGAAAAGCTGCCACCACATTTTCCCAGGGGTTCTCCATTCCACTTAAGCAAGGGGGGAAAGCTAGCAGTGCACAGTGAGGCTGAGTTCTTTAAAGAAATGGCATTGAAAATAACCATCATGTCAATTTCAGCTAATGGGGCACAGTATGGGCTCGTTTTAAAGCGAGGAGGAGTGGCATGCAACCATTAAGAAAGAAATGTTTATGCCGTATGTGAGCATGCCCATCCAAGCACAACCAGGAACCAGTGATGCTCGGGACAGCTCAGCATGTCTCTCCCACAGACTCGGAGATGGGCCTCCCACTGACCGGGTCCCAGAGAACCATTAGGAAAGTATAATTATAAGTGAAATTAGTGAGAAAGTAGCCGAGGGTTTTTTCCACTGGAGCTTCAAAGACTCCTACTGATGTGATAGAGAGACTTCATTTCTGAATTCTCGCTGACTTCCCCTGCGCAGGTGTGACTGCCGAAACATTTCAGATGCGCACACCTGCTTGCCAGCTGACATGTGCATCTGAGAGCGCCCTTTCAAATTCAGGAGGGAGTGAGTGAGGTAAAGCCTTCTCTCCCCCCACCCCCCACTCCCAATATTGAAGACCTGGCTCTAGCAAGATTCCAGCTGAATTGTCTACAATGCCAGCTCTCCACAGAGGAGCTATCCATGCTTGGGTGCCCATGAGAGTTTGTTGGTGCCCAGTGGCAGGTACGTATGGTGGCTAAGCACACAGATGTTGGTGTCACGAAGACCCAAGCTTGATTCCTGCACCTGCTACTCATCTCTTCTCCCTGTGACTCAGATCCTTGCTCTGTCAAAGAGGCAAAAATGACATCCACTGAGATGCGCTGAGATGAAGAAATGCAACAGTTATGCATACCCCTCTGCCACTGCAGGAACCTGCTGCTTTTTGGTTTTGAAGGACGGACGCTCTGCCACCACGGGCTGTGTGCCATCCTGCCAACTCTCTTGCGTGGAGACAAACCAAATAACGGTGGCCTGCCGAAGGCAGCAAAAGCTCAAGTGTTGCTGTGGGTGCTGTCCACAGCATGGTGCTGAAAATGAGCCACGTCTCTACCTTCTGAAATAGTCCTCACAGCTATCTGACTATGGAGTCCACAGCCTCCAATGGCCAGAAATCTATGAAAAGAGGAGTAGCACCGTATCAAGAAATAATGCAGAGGGTATTTTTCCATGTCAGCCGTCAAGCTTATCTCACTTTTTTTCCTGGCTAATTGTGAGGGTTAACATCAACATTTGACTTGCAGCTTGATCCTCTCCCTCGTGCTACATACCTTATGCTTTCCACATTTGCAACTCTTCCTCCCTCTTCCAGCACCTCATATCCACTCATCTCTCTATGCCTTGGTGCACGTGGATTGCTTTATTCAGGATGATCTAATCCTGTTCTTCGCCCAGCAAATTCCTTCAAGGTCCAAATAACAACCTCTATAAGTCATTCTCTGAATGTCCTCAGCCATATTTCTTTGCTGACCGATAGCATTTTTACATCACACTGTAACACTTGTAACCATTTTGTGCTCAATTAATTCACTTGAAAATATTTTTCAAGGACTGTCACCAAATCAGATATTGTCATAGACACTGGGGATTCAGTGATCAGCAAAGAATAGGCACTGCCCTTAATCTTGAGAAGCTCACAGTCTAATGGAGCAGACTTAGAATCAGCACAGAATCAATAGGTGCGTGCACAGAACAAGGCAGCATATGAAACAAGCACCGGATGCATGATGAGAGGAATGAAGAAGTCTTTCCAGTGGAAGTGGAATGAGTAGGATCTGCAGCATGACTCCATCAAGGGAAAATTAAGAGGAAAGGCTATAGATGGTGGACACTTCTATTCCAATATCTGCCAAATGTAACATCTAATAAATGGTCCCATGATACTACAGAGACCAGGTGAAGAGATTAGAGCCAAATGAAACAATGTGTAGGACAAATCAGAGCTTTTTTTTTTTTAAGATTTTATTTATTTATTTGTCAGAGAGAAAGAGAGAGAGTGATCACAAGTAGGCAGGGAGGCAGGCAGAGGCAGAGGGAGAAGCAGGCTCCCCGCCGACCAAGGAGCCCGATATGGGACTTGATCCCAGCATCATGACCTGAGCCAAAGGCAGCCGCTTAACCAGCTGAGCCACCCAGGCGTCCCCCAGAGCTTGTTTTTATAAAAAACATGTAGACATCTTCTCAAAGTCTTACTCTGGAAGGTCTCTAAGTTGTGTGATACATGGCCTAATGTTTGATTTTATTCAAAATGTCATCACCAACCTACGTGTGGCAGAGACGGCTATCTGCTCAACTCACCTTTTATCCTTTCATTCATCTTGAGTAACAGAATCCATACTTTATATGGTTACATAGTTCCCCAGTCAAAAGAGGATATTCCCCAGCCTCTCTTGCAACTAGATATGGCAATGTAACTAAGACTTGGCTAATGAAAAGTAGATTTCAGGATTTCCAGGGAAACGCCTTTAAAAAGAAAAAAAAAAATGTGCCCTTCTTTGTCTCTTCTCTATTCCTCTCATTTAAGATACAAATGCAATGACTGGAGTCCCAGCAACCATCTTTAACCTTGAGGCAACATATTAAAGATGGAGAAACACCTGTTAAAAGGAACCTAGCCCCTGACGACCATGAAGAAATGACACATTCTATTAGACCAAGTCTAACTCCGGATTTCTTTTACGTTGGAGAGAAAAATAAACCTATGTCTTACTTCAAGACACCGTTATTTGGGATGTTTCTGTAAATACACGGCTCAATCTAACTCATGCATGTTTATTAATTTTGCATTTCACACCAAGCTTGTTTCATTGTCCGATGTGGTAGGTGGCAGAATCAAACTTCAGGCAGTATTCTAAACCTACTAAAAATGCCACCAAAAGATATTTTGTCAAAATTGGAACAAACAAAAAAGTTTTCTTAGTGGACCACAGGACTCAGGAACTGTCAACCCTGTGATGTAGATGGTTTTGAAAAGCTAATTCGATCTTGTGTTATGATCACGGAGATGCATTATCAAGAATGCAGAAGATGAACCTTCTAATAAATGTTTCAGAGAATAGATGAGACATTGACTTTACTTCTGGAACACTTCATTTGAAGAAGAACACAACTGGGGTGACCCAGAACAAAGAGAAAGAGTGTAGCCAATAGCCTAGAAGATGTCAACTGAAGACTTTAGAGGATCTAAACTAGAGAAGGGGACACGGAGAGGGGATGATATAGATAATGAAAAATAGTTGCAAAGCCGTCATATTCTAGAACAGTAAGACTCATTCCACACAGCTATAGAAGCAGCGAGTTGAAGGGGATGTTGAGAGTCAGAGGGGGTCAGTACAACAAGACCCATCAAGCCAAAAACTAAGCTGCCTTACCGAATATTGACTTCCCTGATAGGCTGACTGATTGATTTGTACCTCACCTTGTTCCCAAAATAAATATCTAACATTTTTAAAGTGATTATGTGATAACACTATTCTGAGTGCTTTATATGTATAATTCATTTGATTCACACAACACTCTTAAGTAGTTACTATTATTATCCCTATTTTTATGGATGAGCAAACTGAGAAGGAAAGGTTAAATAACTTGCCCAAGGTCACACAGATAAAGGATGGATATAAAAGCGAAGATTTAAAGACGAGTGTTCTGGCCCTCAGAGCCCATGTGTTCATCACCAGAAATCCAGCCTCCTCCTTCCTCGCCAGAACATGCAAAGCTTCCCTGTTAGCGAAACAGATCTCAATAGTTAACTGGAATGTTGAGATGATAATTAGGTATGGTGGACCTCACTGATACCTTCAAAGACCTGGGGCTTTGGGGAAGCTCCAAAGGATTCTGATTTTGTGAAACATTGATACCTTGAGTGTGTGACATGCCAAGTTTGACATGAATTTAACACCACTGGAAGGTAGTTCAAGAGAATGATTAGAAATATGCTAAGGCACATATTTGTCAGAAGAGTCAAGGCTAGAGATAAAGAATTTGAAATCAGCCTTCGGATGTGTGACAACTAAAGCCAGGAAGTGTTCACATTCGAGAAGGCAGAAAGCAGAGACTGATGGCAGACGCTAAGGCTCAAACCATGAACCATGGAATGCAAAGAGAAGCCAATGGCAGCTAAGCACAGAAACAGCCTCCAGCTACAGAATATAGTCCATGAGACTTTCAAAAGGTTTAACGATTGAGAAGTGCAGAAGACCTCTATTTGTTTTTGACTTGCCCGGGATCCTTCCATTCCCCCTTATTTGTCTAGGAATGCCCTTATGTTCTCTGGGAACCAAGCCTCTCTGTCAATGTTTTCCAAGTATGGTTAACCGACCCCATTTCCCTGAATCCAAGATAGCCCATGTTTCAGACATGGCCAACAACCAGTCTATTCCCCCGATCATCAAAGTTGGCTTTGAATGGACATATGACCCAAGTGGGTCCAAGGAGAATCAACACTGAGACTTCTGGTGGAACTTTAGAAAAGGTACTTCTCTTTACCATCGAGGGCAGCCAGGCTAGTGAGGTGAATGCAGAGTTTCCGGGACCGTCTCTGCTGCTACAGGGAAAGCTTGTCTATAAACAAACAAACACAAAATTACATCCAAGGGATTTCTCGGGGTGGGGGGGGTGCTTCTGCACACCCAGATCCTGTTATTTGAATATTTACAGGTACCCTCCGGATTTTCCAGTTAGGTAAGCAAATAAATTCTCCCTTTCTGTTGGTTTCTGTCATTTGCCACTGAACGTAATGCCCAATATACCACCACTATGCTTCAGAGAGACCTCTGTCACCATACAGGTTTCTTTACGTATCCATGACTCTCTGTTAAATCACAGATTCTGTGAGACCAGGCATCGTGTTCTCCCCACCCCCGGGGCAGCACCCAGCTCAGGGCCAGGCGCATTAGAAACAAATCTCACTGAACTAATTGGAATCTATTAAATGAAATAATACAGGCAAGAGTGTGTTATAAGCTGCAGAGCTTGGCTGTGTAAGGGGTAACATTGCAGTGCCCTTGTAAGTTATTGGGATTGAGTGAGAAAATGGTATGGAAAGTGCTCACCAAGGAGTGGTCATTGTATTTTTTTTAAGATTTATTGATTGATTTTAGTGGAGGGAGGGCAGAAGAGGAGAGAAAATCCTGAAGGAGACCCTCACTGAGCCTAGAGCCCAACACGGGGCTCGGTCCCGCAACCCTGAGATCATGACCTGAGCCAAAATCAAGAACTGGACACTTAACCGACTCAGCCACCCAGGTGCCCCATGATCACTGCTGTTAATAACTCTTTTCACTTGGCACGGTTGGAATCGGCCAAAATCAACAAGACCCTGCTATGCGAAGGGAACCACAGCCCACCACCAACCCAACCTCGGCTCTGCTTCTTCCTACCTCTCCCATCTTGATCAAATTAATTCTCCATTTGCAGTGGGAGTCGCCTGGAACCTCACACCTTTGAGGTCCATTCCATCTAAGAACTTGATCAGAGCAGACAAATACTTGGTTTAAGAGAACCAGCGAAGACATGTCTTTGGCTTAGAAGGAGCCCTGAGGGGGCGCCTGGGTGGCTCAGTCATTGGGCATCTGCCTTCAGCTCGGGTCATGGTCCCAGGGTCCAGGGATGGACTCCGCATAGGGCTCCCTCCTCGGCGGGAGGCCTGCTGCTCCCTCTCACTCTCCCCCTGCTTGTATTCCCTCTCACTGTCTCTCTCTGTATCAAATAAATAAATAAACAAATAATCTTCTTTAAAAAACAAAAAAGAAGAAGAAGAAGGAGGAGGAGCCCTGAGTACTGGCCACACAGTCTTCCCTGGATCTCATCTCTACCTTTCTGGAGGAAGCCTTGAAGAGACGCCCTCACTTCATTCCCTTCAGCCACAGGAAGAAGCCGATACCCTAACAGCACAGTTTCCCCCCGTCATCGGAAAGGTCTGTGAACCCACATCTGGAAGCTCGACAGAAGCACATCTTTCACAGTAACCGACATCATAATCTCCCCCCACGCACACAGGTGTTGCCATCCCAAACAGACATCGACGTCCAGGGACCACTTTCCAGGAAACCATCAGCTTAAGACATCACCTCTCCAATTCCCTCCAACACTGAGCAGAGTCACTCCTCCTTCGGAAACAGGAATGGGAACCACAGGCATGCGTAACAGCCGAGTACTGGGGAGAGTTTTCAGCCGCTCGTTGATCGGTTTGCTTTAAGCATGTCATTCACGACAGAGGAGACAGGGAAGGTGGCTAAGTACAAGCAGCTGCCTGTCTTAGGAGAGGCTTCAGGCAATTAGCAGACAATTCTAAGTCTCCATTCATTCATTCATTTCTTCAATAAATATTTATCAAGCGCGGCGTCCTGTTCACGATGCTGCGGATACAGCAGTAAGCAAAACTGGCAAGATCCTTGCTCTCGTGGAGTGTGCACACCAGGGGTAGAACACGAACCAAAAATAATGAAGGAAGCAGATGAAAAAAGATCATCTCAGGCAGGGCAGTATGATAAGGAGGGACCTGGGCTGGTGGAAGCAGGGCTGCAGCCCATGGAGGCAGGCTGTGCTCTGGACACTTCTAGAGGATACTAGTCACACTGCAAATGAGCGACCAGAGAGACAGAGCCAGGCAAAGCAAAGGGCCAGAGACACTGAGGTATAGGTTTTCTTAAAGGGGCTGCAGTTAGGATCTGGAGTGGGACTGTTTGTCTCGTGTGGGTCTGTCCTGAGCATCATGGGACATTTAGCATCCCTGCACCTAATGTCTCCAGGCAGGGTCTCCGTCCTAGTCCCTGGGACAACCGGAAATGCTGCCCTCACTTGCCGAGAGGAAGGGCCATGACTGTCCTTGTCAGGAACCACGGATGAAACAGAGAAGAAAGGCAAAGGCCCTGAGTCAGCAACAAGCTTAGGCTGCTCGGTGAACAGAGAGGCGGCCAGTGCACTCGGCATGTAATGAGGAGCAGGGAATGAGTTACGAGTTGAGTTTACAGTCATCGAGGCTTGGCTGCGGTATACTGAGTTTGCCTACTGTCAGCTGGGAAGATTTCACGTAGGAGACAGAGATGAAGCAGAGCACAGAAGCCACACCACAGTCACCCACACACTTCCTGCACAGAACCAGGAGAGGGGTACACGTCTGTGGATAATGAGATTAAGTGTCACTGCCCAGGGACTGCTGTCAGCAAATATGGGAGAAGCAGAGAAAGTGAGCAAACTACTCTTTATTTCACCCATCCGGCAATGTCTATCAGAATATGCTTCACGATCGCCACTGGCCAGGTAGTAATCACGACCCACTGTCCCTGCCTAAGCCTGCACCCCAAAACCAGCAGCAGCCCGGAAGAAAATCCTGGGGACAATAATGGAGCACTCAATTTTAAGAAATGCTCAAAACCGGGGGGCCTGGGTGGCGCCGTTGGTTGGGTGTCCAGCTCTAGGTTTGTTGGCTCAGGTCCTGATCTCAGGATCCTGGGGTTGAGCCCTGAGCCAGGGTCTGTGCTCAGTGTGGAGTCTGCTTGAGATTCTCTCTCCCTCTGTAAAATAAATAAATAAATCCTGGGGCACCTGGGTGACTCAGTCATTAAGCGTCTGCCTTCGGCTCAGGTCATGATCTCAGGGTCCTGGGATCGAGCCCCGCGTTGGGTTCCCTGCTCAGTGGGAGCCTGCTCCTCCCTCTTCCCCTGCTTGTGCGCTCTTTCTCTGTCAAATAAATAAGTAAAATCTTCTTTAAAAATTTAAATAAAATATATAAATCTTAAAAAAGAAAGATAAAAAAGTAATAAAAAATAAAAAAGGAGAGAAAGATAAAGAAACCCTCAAAACCAACAGCCCAGGGGGAACCACGAGCAACACCATGGGGAGGCCGGAAGGAAGCACACCGCAAACTGGGGGGGACAGAGCAGAATCACACCTGGAATGGGAAATTTGTGGAATATTCGAACCAATTCGTTTCATTTACTCTTCCTGACATACGGAGGCTCAAGCATGATAAAAAATGAATGTCCAAGCATAAAGGATCCTCTTTCAATAGATAGAACATTTTAAAACTCGAAATGTAACAGTATTGTCATGGTTTCATTAGCAACACTTTATTCCTGGTGAGCAGAAAAATAAAAGGGTAGCTTGCAGACTTGAGGAAATCTAAGGGCATTTACTGGGCATCCAGGGAGCTCCGAAATATAAGTGCCACAAAGCACGTAATCTTCGTGGGAACGCTCTCGCAATCCAGACGGCGAACCTCCGCCCCACAGATATTCATGAATAACCCTCCCATGGCATGGTTTCTTTCCTCACTTCAAATGAATCATATCCAATATTTTAAAGGATCGAGGTCCCTCTGCAGGGGACACTTTGACCCAGAACAGTCTTATTCCCAAAGACATGCTCTTCCAACATTGTTTTGGATCGTCATTCCAAATAGCGTCCTCACTCTGCCTCGGAGATGGTTAACTTTTTGTGTCAGCTTGACTAGGCTATAGGATGCCCAGATGGTTAGGAAAATGTGATTTCTGGGTGTGTCTGCAGAGTGGGCTTCTGGAAGAGATTAGCATTTCAATCCTGAGACAGGGTTTGAGGTCCGCTGCCTCCAGCCTAGCTCCAGGGTTGGCAGGAGACCCAGGCCTGTGCCCTCAGGCTCACAGCAACTAGCCCAGGGATGAGTAAGGAGCCCAGCCAGAGCCCATGAGAATCAGCCTTACAACTCGTGCTGAAGCTAGCTGAGGAACCAACATCCCCTTTCCTCCGCGAGGAATGGGCCAACTCAGGGTAAGCCCGGAGCCACAGGAGGCGGCCCCATCAGGGAGGCCTGCCTGAGAATGAAGCCGGTGCAAAGCAGAGCAAACAATGAGAGACAGAGCCCCAAAGGCTTTGAGTCCCTGGCTAGAGCCTGTCCTGGCACAAGGAAAGGGGAGATTTTTCGCTCATTGAGCAAATCAATTCCTTTGTGAGAAAGGATGATGTCACTTGCAGCAGACAGCGTCCTGACTTAAAAAACTGATAGCCCTGACTGTGTTCTGTAGAGCTGATGGCTAAAATGCTCACCAAGGGGGACCGCACTGGCCTCTTACCCAAGCTCTGAATGAGACTCTTCTACAAGAGCGGCAAGGGGCTGGTGGCCAAGCTCTTCAGTGTGCAGACACAGGACCTGTACTCACTGAAATACCCTAGGGAACCAGCTGTCTGGCCAAGGGTTTCTTAGATCAAAAACAGCTTCAGAGTTCACAAAGCACACTGCATTGTAGAGAGAGCCCCCAGGAAGGTCAGCCCTCCATAGCCTGGTAAGAACGTCCCAGGGAGAATGAAGTCAGTCACACAAGAAAACTCCACTACTCCACTGGGCCAGGATAGCCACTGGTCCCCTCAACGCCCCGTAAAGCAGCCTGAAATCTCACCGCCAGCTGTCCCCGTTGGCTTCAAGCGCTCTCCCTCTCAAGGGCTTGTGTTGGGATACAACCGCGTCCCAGGGGACAAGTCACCTGCGTTCACTAGCCTGCCTGTCCAGATCGCACTGCTCTGCTCATTATGCTGGCCGGCAGCCTCCTAAGGAGACAAGGCCCGGGTGGTTGGTTGGTTTGAAGCTAAGTGCCACACTACACTGTACATTTCTTAAGAGGAAGGAACTGTATCTTTCGTGGGCCCCACTGTGCTCCAGCACCCCATACATTACCTGGAACAGAAGCACACGATCGATAGGTATTGGCTAAATGGTTTATGGTAGATAGTCTTGGGTTTGGGAGTTAGGGGTCTGGTTTCCGGTCTTAGCTCTGCCCCAAGCCCGCACACTCACGTTTACTCCCTGCGGCATCAGGGGGCCCCATTCCAACAAGAGTAGGTGGGCCTCTGAGACCTGAGAGCCAAGAGAGGAATCCTGCATGGATGGGTTTGCGTGACCTGGGCTATGATTTTACACACTGGTGGTAATCTAAAAAAAATGGGAGATCTCATATAAAAATGCAGAAATCTGGGTTTTTCTTGCAAAAAGGAAGCACTGGCAATACCAAGCCAGCCCCCACTTCCAGAACAAAGCATGGCGGGGCAGGAGGGGGTGGTGGGGAGCCAGGAAAGAGGAAGGGCTGCCCTTTTGACCAGCCTGGAATTTGCCGCCCTCCACAATCCCAGCACAGTCTCTGCACCAAGACCAAAAGCCACACGATCCTATGCCTTTCCTTCTAGTAAACAAGTAACCAGGAAGACAGAGACTGAACCACGTTTTCAAAATTTTTAGAGAGCACATTTCTTTACAGCGGCGAATTTAATTCCCACCTATAATATAACTCCATCTATCATCCATGTAGCATTTAATGCATGTGCCAGATGTCATTCTAAACACACTACACCCTTACTTATTAACCCATTCAATCCTCATAGCAAGACTACAAGGACCCCTATTTTAAGAAAAGCAAACTGAGGCACAGAAAGGTTAAGTAACGTGTGCAAAGTCACACAGCCAAGCAAGGATCAGAACTCAGGCAGCCTACGCATGCCTATGACATGCCACCTCCTTGTGCTTCTGCACGAGAGAACCCAGCCTGACCCACACCCAGACCTCTTAACCAGTCTAATCTCCCCTGCCTCCCCATTTTCCAGAGAAGCAAACTGAGACCCAGAGACAGGAGGTGATTTTTTTTTCCCCCCAAAATTCAAACAAAATGTTTGGGATAGGACAGGGACCAGAATCCAAGCCCACGAGCTTCCAGCCCACTGCTGTTTTTTCTACACCATGATGTTTAATCCTGTACCCCAGGCTGGAATGAAGCTCTTGTGTACGCATCTTTCTGAACCAACAGAACTGAGTCATGTTAGAGATGATCACTCACTACTTTGTAAAATGTGATGCCACGTGACCGCACTGAATGCTGAGGTACATGGGAAATGGACCTAAATATAGTGGGGTGTTCACTGTCGACTCATGCATCAGGATCGGCTGGCACACAGGGGTCTCCCAGGGAACCCCAGTCACGCTACACCAAGATGCTTGAGAGAAGGGGCACCTGGGTGGCTCAGTCGGTTAGGCGTCTGCCTTCAGCGCAGGTCGTGATCCCGGGGTCCTGGGATCGAGCCCCACGTCAGGCTCCCTGCTCATTAGAGCGTCTGCTTCTCCCTCTGCCCCCACCATCAGTTGCACACATTCTCTCTCTTGCTCGCTCTATTGGAAATACATGAAATCTTAAAAAAAAAAAAAAAAAAGATGCTTGAGAGACTATAATAGCTAACAAAACCAGTTATCCGGTCTAGGATCAGGATAGAGTCAAGTTTATTCAGATGAGTAATAATCAAAGATACCAAGACGGTACCTCACAATACCAATGTATGGGCACTTTTATTTTATTTTTTAAAGATTTATTTTTTTATTTGACAGAGAGACAGAAAAAGAGGGACAAAAAGCGGGGGAGTGAGAGAGGGAGAAGCAGGCCTCCTACTGAGCAGGGAGGCTGATGTGGCCCTCAGTCCCAAGACCCCAGGATCATGACCTGAGCTGAAGGCAGATGTCTAATGAATGAGCTAACCAGGTGCCCTGGTATGGGCACTTTTAAAACAAGAAGATATAGGTGCTTCTATCTTGATAAGCTCTAAAACACATCTCCCAGCCCATTGATAGATGAATGGATGAAAAAGATGTGGTCTTTAGACACAATGGAGTATTATTTAACTATAGAAGGAGAATATCCTGCCGTTTGGAACAACACAGATGGACTTTGAACACATTATGCTAGGGGAGGTAAGTCCGACAAATTATCTTTAAAAAAAAAAAACAACTTGTAGAAAACAGAAAATAAAATGGGTGGTTTGCCAGGGCATAGGGTGTGGGGAAGGAGACTGATGTTATATTAAGGTTACAAACTTGCAATGAGTAGTTAATAAGCCATAGAAATCTCATTCACAACATAACGAACGCAGACAACAATACTGTACTGTAATTACATACTAGGATGAAGATCTCTCCAATGACAATCGTATCACAATACATAAATGCATCAAAGTAACATATTGTACACCTTAAACTTACATGTTACATGTCAAATATATCCAGTAACTATCTACTTATCTGTACCTAGATTTACAGATATGGATGGAAGGATGAATAGATGGACAGACAGATCAACTGATCTTCCATTGTTCCTATATCCCCATATCCTGGAGGAAGAGAAGAGGAAGTCTAGGCAGAAAGTTCTAGAAACCCCCTATATGGGATGAATCTCAGAGACTGCTTTATTGGGAAGACATCTTTCACCCATAAATCTACAGGGTAGGTATGGAAAGCTTTAGTTACATGAGAATGTATTACCGGTATTATTACTACTAAAGTTGACAACAATTTGTTGACATCTTATAGCTGTTTAGTATGTACTAAGCACAGTGCTAAAAGCCTTGTATGTTCCCTCCTACTAAACAGCATAACTATGGCATGAAGTAGGTACTATCATTAACTTATGAAGAGAAAACAAGAAGCTTGCAGGGTTAGAGGACATACCCAATGTCCCACAGCTAGGAAGTAGCAGGACCAAGGTCAACAATTAAAATACAGAGTTTCCATTAACCCACACTACACTGCCTCCCTTCCAGAACTCTAATCGGTCACATTTTAGTAGTAGGATGTTTTTTGAGTTTTGTTGCCAAAAGGCGTTTCTGTGGGCTTCCTTGGGGTGTGAAGAGCTCCACAGAGTCACCAAGGCTCTGGCCGTCCCTTGTGGTGCTCAGAATGCCAGAGGAAGGTCAGCTGGTGTCACTGTGAAAAGGTAGGAAAGGAAAGGCTTGTTGTTCTCCAGGGCTCGTTAGCATGAAAATAATCATGCATTTCCTATTGTTTGGTGGCAAAGCTACAAGGGTCAACCCGAGAGAGGGCATGAGAGAGGGCCTATCAGTGTGGCTCGCCAAATGAGTCAGTCAGGATGAGAATATCAATTTATTAGAGCAGACATGTGTCGACAGAATTCATACCACGTAAAAAGATAGCTGATGTAAACTGCTTTCAAAAAATTTTACCTACTTGGCAATTTTTCCTAAGGCTCATCCCGCAGGTTCTGGGGGAAGCCTGGGGCAGGGCCGGACCGGGAAGGGGGTTAGGGAAACAGGGAAAGCGCAGGGGAAGCTACAATATTGACTTTAGGGTATTTGTTTTATTTTTTTAAGATTTTATTTATTTATTTGAGAGAGAGAGCGAGCACAAGCTGGGGGGCAGGGAGAGAGGTAGAAGAAAAGAGAACAGCCAGACTCTCCGTGGAGCAAGGAACCCCAGGCGGGGCTCGATCCCTGGACCCCGGGATCATGACTGGAGTTGAAGGCAGATGTTTAACCGACCGAGCCATCCAAGTGCCCCCAGAAAGTATTCGTTTGAAAGACAAAAATTTCAAAAACAGAAAGCCTGATCTGGTCGCAGGGGCCAAAACTTGTTCCCTGAGCTGAAGGGTGGGCAGAACATCTCTCATTAAGCCCCCCTTCTGGGTTTTGCCATGTTTCTACCACAATCTTGGATCCGAAGAGGCCAACCGGAAACGTGGCAATATGATTAGACTGCTCCTTTGCAAACATGAAGAGGTTTATCCTTTCCAGGTAGACTGGAACAGAATTGTTTGCTCACTGTGGGACAGCAAAGAGAGAAAGACAACTCTCCCAGAGGTTCCCAAGCAAGTCCCCCAATTTGCATATAATAGAAGGAGGCAGCTTCATTTTCCCAAAGGTTTGCACTTGACTGACGTACACAGTACAGTCTGTGTTCGTAGGGCAGCGTCCATGAAAGGGTTCACACTCAGCAGGGCGCATCCAGAAAGGACTGACACTTGACTATGTCCTCTAAGATGAATTCTGAGCCGTTGGATTCTCCTGCATGGCAAAAGCGTCTATGCACACTGGAGACCTTGGGCCAGGACAAACAGATGATGCTAATGTTGTGATATATAGTGAGCAGCTGTTTTTGTTGGCCTGGGGCCTCAGGGCCATGCCACACCAGTTTGACTTCTAGAAAAGGGAGGGTGGGGGGAGCCTGAAGACCAAGCAGCTGAGGTCAATCACACACACAGGAACTCCCTAACTCCATGCCCCTGTGACTGACGCCCAGCACAATTCCTAGACACCGAGTCTCTGGAAGTTTCCCTGGTTGGCAACACTTAGCTCGTGTGTGACACCCTGTTGCTGCCTGTGCCAACTCCAGAGGCGGAGCACAACTGGAAACTCGGGTCTGGTTTCTCCTGGACTCCGCCCTGTGCTGCTTTTTCCTTCCCTGATTACAATATATATCCTTTTGCCCTAATAAACCGCAACCGTGAGTGTAACAGTCTTTCTGAGTTCTGTGGGTCTCTCTAGCGAATAATCAAACGTAGAGGTGGTTTTGGAGACCACCCAACCCCAGCAAGGAGGGAGGGAGGGACAGGAATAAAATGAAACAAGAAAAAAACCCAAGGAACTGTTCTAATGCCCTATTTCTCACGGTCTACGCGCAAAGTAGTGAAGGGAAAGAAGATGTCTTGTGTACAAGAGCCCTGAAAGACACCAAAAACAGATGGAAATCAGAGGCCGAGCACGCAACACGCAGGGCATAATCCCACACTATGCCACATCGCCATAGGGATCGCTCTGTCCGGCCGTTTCCCCAGTGCAGCCACTAACCTCCACTTCTGAGAGGCGGCGACCATTCTCCTTTGATGAAAACATGGTTTCAGAAGGAAAACTTCCAACATTGATCCGGAAGAGACTTAAACACGACAGCATTAACTCACGCTTTGTTTTTTTCTTTTTGTGGTCCCATGAGAGGATAGAACGGACCACTGCCTGCTTACATGCCACCAATGCAAGTAAACGACTCACATCGAAGGCTCTGGCCAGGCCAAGGGTATGTGCCCCACACCTGGAACAGATGCCCGAAACTCAGGGCCCCGTCCATAATCTTACCCTTCTCAATTCATTGAAAACCACTTCAAGCAAAAATCATTTCCAAGAAATTACCTCTGTGCATTACACCACGAGCAGTGAAAAATGTCCCACATGAGACTCAGTGGTCCCGAAGCAATAAAATTTTTGCTGAAGTGCAAGACGCAGTAACTCAGGGAAAGGAAGTCCCCATGACAACAAGAAGCAAAAGGAACCGAGTGAGAATCTGAAGCTTCGAGTCTCTTACAATACAAGTCATCACTGGTCTGTGCTCGGAAATCTGTCTTTGGGATGGAAATCCCACAAAGTAACTTCCTCTCTGCCTGCCCAGGTGGTCCTGGACCTGAGGACACTTCATCAGAAGGCGGGGGTGGGCGGAGGGAGGGTGGGAATGCAGGCAGTAGAATGGACCGGAATCTAGCCTGTGCTTTCCACGTCTCCTGGCTGAGAGTGATACAGACGTGCTCTGGGGTTCATTTCAGAGGGTTCAACATGCATACATATGGACACTGTGGCCAGTGCTAGAGACTATCGGGTCTTCCCACCAGCAGAGTCTGGGATCATTCTCCAAGCACCGTGTCCCATTTCCTTCTCAGGAAGGAATTCCCACTCCCCTTCCTTAACTGCTCAGTCTGTCGCTCGCAGCCTGGCCCCTCGGTGAGACCCCATCTCTCCAGACTCCTCCTTGATGACCCTGCAAAAATCCAGTCTAAAACTTCTTAAGAGTTTAACTAGTTGTCATTACTGAGAAACAAGACGCAGAGAAGCGAACACTGGAGGTTCTTCTGGAAGCTTGGTTCATACAGCCACTTTGACCCTGGGTCTCCAATCCTTTACTCCGAAATAGAGCCCAGGGGAGCTTCTTCATTTCCCATTAACACCTTCCTAACAGAAGGCCTCTCTTCCCAGAACATCATCATAATAAGGAACAGCTTTACTTCTTCAGCATCTACCAAGGGCTGCCAGCAAGCAAAGTATGTTACAGAATGCCTTCGCCTTTAACCCAATCGACAGCCCTATGGCAAAATATTATACTTTCCACTTTGCAAGATCAAGAAAGAAAGTTCAGAGAGGCCAAGCAATTATCCCCAAGGTCACACAGCTAGCATGTGGCACGCCTGAGATTCAAGCCAGTGTCAGAAGGACTCTAAAATCTGAATATAAACGTACTGAAAATCCAATTAGAGCGGAAGAGCAGGGCTGAACTCAGGTGACAAGTCCTGTGACTTGTATAATACACACTTCTAGCGTCTCCACATGCAGCCAAAGCTCCTTTCTTCAGCGATTCCACCGGGTCCCTAATGTTGAAGTCATAAATTCTGACTTTATCATTTTAAAGTGTGTGCACAGGGAGGACGTGGGCGCACGTGTGAGTCTACCCAGAGCTTGAGTCTTCCATAAAACACTTGAATGATCAGCAACCCTAGAAGCCGATCGTAATTCTAGTCATGAGGTGTACCAACTGGCATAACTCAGCGCTGAAAAGGCTCCCTCTAAATGGATTAAGTATGATTGAATGATGCAGGTTCTCCCCGGGTATAAGCTGGGTGGAGGTGGATGGGGAATTCTGGGAGGTTTGGTTAATTCTTTCCAAGTGTGTCCATTGGATTCCCAAGGATTCTCTCCATCCTGGAAGAACACAGATCAACATTCTCAATCAGAAATAACACAGGCTGGGGCGCCTGGGTGGCTCAGTGGGTTAAGCCGCTGCCATCGGCTCAGGTCATGATCTCAGGGTCCTGGGATCGAGTCCCACATCGGGCTCTCTGCTCAGCAGGGAGCCTGCTTCCTCCTCTCTCTCTCTCTCTGCCTGCCTCTCTGCCTACTTGTGATCTCTCTCTGTCAAATAAATAAATTAAAAAAAAAAAAAAAAGAAATAACACAGGCTTGGTACTAGACAAGCGAGGTGTTTCTCTGATGGCCATTTCTCTAAAAGCTCTTACACACATGCTCATAGTTTTGCTTTTCTCTATTATCTGTTTTTAATCGAAGCCCTAGACTCACATGCTTTTAAGAGAAGTTCACGGTGTAAAGGATCCACACCACACGCGGCTCTGCACTGTTTCCCTGGCCATCAGTGCGCCCTGGAGACTGCGTCACACCTGTGTGTCCCCTGCGGTCTCCTTCTTTTAATAAGCACACTGTGTCCCTCCTGTGGAACTGTCACGGTTTCTTTAACTTGGCTCATGCTGATGTACACTGAGGTAACTTCCAATCCTTTGCCATTAAAAAAGAACTAGAACTTGTGTATGTGTTTCGTTGCACAAATGAGATTTCTGTAAACCGAACGTGGCTCTAAGTGCGGGTACACGCTCATCTTTGGAGAGGTGGTACTCTCCCATGCTGAGAGAAGGACCCGGGACACCTGGGTGGCTCGGTCGTTTGAGCATCCAACTCTTCGATTTTGGCTCAGGTCATGATCTCGGGGTCATGGAATCGAGCCCTCCGTCGGGCTCTGAGCTCAGTGGGGAGTCTGCTTGAGGATTCTCCCTCCCTCGGTCTCAGCTCCACACTCTCTCACTCTCTCAAAATAAACAAGTACATCTTTAAAAAACAGAAAGAAAGAAGGGCCCCCGATGAAAAATATAAGTACACCTACAGAGAGCATGAGCATTTGAAATGAAATCTGTCCCCAAAATTGTATAATGCACGGTTACTACCACTGTCTCCTCCTGAGTCGGAGGACCCGTGACCACAGACGATGCAAAGATATACAGGATCCAGAAAGCACCGTGCCGTTAAAACATACATCTCTCCTTGGCAGCGGCGCTGAGAAATATAAATGCTAAACCTCACCTGTGGTTCGTGTTGCATGGGACATTAACATAATACAATTTAGAGACAAAAGCAATCTTCAGTCAGAGAGGAGATCAATCACGGCCAAAAACGTTTCTCCTCTCGCTGCAGAATAATGCCATGAATCTTCTCCGTGACTGAGATTCTAGGTTCCCTCAAAGAATGTGGTGTCTGTGTGTGAGGGCAGGGAGGTCTGGGCATTCCCCGACACAGTTGGCGAGAGTGTCAATATTTACAGAAGCTTCCAGGAGGGAAATTTAGCAATGTGTACCAGAAGCCTCAAAAATCGTGCCCACTGCTCACCTTCTGACCCAATAATTATGTGCCCATGTATGCCCAGGAAATTACCCTGAGTGTGTGTGTGTGCGTGTGTGTGTGTGCGTGTGTGTGTATACACGCACACATTCCGAACCCATCTGTTCACTGTGGTGTGGGCTAAGGAAACACAGTAACTATGTGGCATCCATTAAATACATATAATACAGCCAAACCATACCAGGAACTACATAGCCAGTAAAATTCATGAGGTTAAAAAAAGGTTAAAAAAAAAACCTAATTTTCAAACTGTGGGTCACAAATCATTAATGGGTCACAAAACCGGTTTCTGTGGGCCATCGCCAACTTTTTAAATGGGAGAATAGCTAATACAAGAGTGTGTTACACACAGCGAGAGTAAGTACGGTTTCAGGAGGCTTTTTAAAAATGCATGTGTGTTTATGCTAGGTCATTATATAAAATGTATTTCTTACTGCAGGAAATACTTTAAAAAATATTGAAAACCACTGTGGTAATAAAATCTTCTGTAGCACGGTAACGTGTCAATGTTCCGTGTTTAGGGAAAAAAAACAGTTTAAAAATTATACAGTCTGATCCCAAATCTGAGGTAATACTGATAATCAAATAGATACACGTTTCTGTGCACAGAACAGAAACAATATCCGCACAGACAGACGTTGTGGCCAATGCCAGAAGCCACAGGATTTAGGGAGGCATGTGATTCTTCCCCATGTGCTTGTGGTATTTGCTAAATTTCCTGTAATGAACAAGTATTATAATGGGGGGGAGGCTACATTGCAAATGTCTTTGCAGGAAGTAAACCACCAGCTTCAGGTGGCTCCTATGAGTCGGTCACAGGTGGCAGAAGGAGTGAACCAAGACAGACAGACAGCACAGTTGCAGCCTCCGATACACTCCTGGGGAAAACGATCTTTCAGAAGTGCTGCGGACCAATGCACGGGGGCAAGCGATATGCTCCTGTAGAGGGGAGCACGGGAAGATAGTGGTTGTTCAGAATTAAGGGTATTGTGTGCCACTGACTCACCACACACACACACACACAGGTGACTGCTCTTCCTAGAAAAAAGGAAGAAAGGAAAGGCAGGATGGAGTTGGGGGTAGCGGGTTAGAGAGAGAGGAAAAAAAATTTAAAAAAAGGAGAGGAAAAGTTAGAAAAAAAGCAAAGCCAAGAACTTACTGAAAATGCCTGATATCCCAAAAAAAAAAAAAAAAAAAAAAAAAAGGGAAAAACTCCATCAGCAAGAGAGTATCTGATGAACTTTCCATATTATGACTGTGGGTCTCAGCCACCAAATATCCTTCTGGGGTTATTAAATTTTAAAATGCCCAAGTACTCAATAAACGTTGTTTTAATTCCTAATGAGTTAATGAAGTGGCCAGTGACCTGACCTCTTTTAAAATTAGATAAGGAATTTTATGAGCCAGATCTGCTTCCAGTCCAGGTGGTGACCGCACCGGTAAGAAAACACAGTGACATTAAAAGAATAAATAAGGACGGGGTGGGGGGGTGCAGCTTTCGTATGGAAACACGGTCATTAGTGACTTCATTTCCTTTCCTGCTTTGCCCCGGTGGTGCCCCGGGGCGGCGTGCTCGAACCGCTCAACAGAAATGGAAGCTCTTCTGCGTGCCTTCCATTCCTTCATTGTCCAGATCTTACTCAAAGACAGATAAGACCCTGTCCTCAAAATGGCTATATTTGTTGTGGGATATGACGGCAGCTCTGGGATGTCTACGTAGCAGTGTGGCTCTAAGTGCGGGCACATGCTCATCTCCGATGCTGAAGAAGGAAAGTAGGTGACATGGACGTGTCGGGTGATGGAAAGGACCAGTAATGAGGCTCAAAACCCCCTTCCCATGGCCACACAGATAAGACAGGATTAACCAAATACTAGGAACAAGAGGGGTAAAGTGCGCTCCTCAGGAAGAGTCAAACCACTTCTAGGCTGAAATAAAAAAGCAGTGGAATGTCACTGGTCGTATTTTAGGAATAAGAAGTGTGAAGGTGTTAGGCTGATGGAGAGATCGATCCTTTCGGATCTTCTTGGGAAAATCTGGGGCCAAGCTAAGGTGGCTTCATTGATCACATGATTTTCAAAGACTATGTTGATAAAATGCGTATCACTTTTTCAAGTCTTATGATCTTGTGCGTGTGTGTGTGTGTATGTGTGTGTGTTTGTATTCCTAAGCATTATAGAATGCACTGAAGATAGTGGACAGTTATAAAATAATCACTCAATATTAAGTAAATAGGGTCGTTTGGTTGTTTAATGGAATCCAATAAGAACTTGCAGAAAGACACATTTATGCTTAAGAATTATAAATGTTTTAAAAACAAACTACCAAAGGCACTTGGATCAACTTGTCTATAGTCACATATGAGTGACTTCTCGTTTATTAAACATCTCTACATCATCTTCTTTGCTTATGGTATTCCCAGAGCTTTGCATGTCTATCTCATTTAGCCCTGACAGCCATCCCATGAGGTGGCACTGTTAATATCTCCATTTTACTAGATGAGGAAACTGAGTCACACCCCAGTTCAATACCACATTCAAGGCCCCAGAGCCTGTACTGCCCTACTTCCCCCTATCTACACGGCAGTCTAAATGTTTGGCCAGATGGCCCCTTATCCTTTCTCCCAAAAGCCAGTTGAAGTAGCTTGTTAAGATGCTTTGACCTTGGGGCACCTGGGTGGATCAGTGTGTTAAGCCTCTGCCTTTGGCTCGGGTCATGATCTCAGGGTCCTGGGATCGAGCCCCACATCGGGCTCTCTGCTCAGCGGGGAGCCTGCTTTCCCCCCTCTCTCTGTCTGCCTCTCTGCCTACTTGTGATCTCTCTGTCAAATAAATAAAATAAAAAATCTTAAAAAAAAAAAAATGTTCTGACCTTCCCCCAAGTCACTCTATACCCATATGCCCTTGCAGGGTTCGTGTGAGTCACCAAGGTAATTTCCTACAAGGCTAGCTTCATTCCTCCCTAGCTAAAAAGCAAAGCAAAATGAGACCAAAAAAAAAAAGATGAAGAGGAGTGCTTTGGGCGCACTGTGTACTGGATATACACAAACAAAATGTTTCAGTAATGAATGGCAAGTGAGCACCTATCATCAGTTACCCGGTACTTTTGGTAGACCAGAGAGCCCTCCCCATGGATTGTCGATATATGGTACCTTTGGTAGACCAGACGACACTCCTCGAGGATTGTCAGAGACACAGAGAAAGATACTCCCTATGTTCTGGGTTCTGTACCCTCTGAGATCTCACGGAGGCCGGCAGAGTTTAATGCAAACAATTTATGCTGAGGGTACACGGCAGCCTGTTCATTTGGGGGGTGGGGGGGGGAGATATTCGATTAGTGTTCTTCTCCCAAAAAGGCTGGCTACGTCAACCCACTCGCACCAGCACCCCCTCAAGCAATCGTCTGATAAAGTGGCGTTTCCTGGGACGCCTGGGTGGCGCAGTGGGTTAAGCGGATGCCTTTGGCTCAGGTCATGATCCCAGCGTCCTGGGATTGAGTCCCACATCGGGCTCCTTGCTTGGCAGGGAGCCTGCTTCTCCCTCTGCCTCTGCCTGCCCCTCTGCCTGTGCTCACTCGCTCTCTCTCCCTCTCCCTCTCTCTCTCTGACAAATAAATAAATAAAATCTTTAAAAAAAGGCAGGGGGCCTTTCCTGGAAGGGTTGCACACTGCCAAACCAGCGTGCTGCTGGCAAACGGTCAGAATCTTCCTTTAGAATTAAATAAAACCGGGCACATTAAAGAAATGTGGTCACATATGAGCAACAGGATGTATAAAATCTCCCCCACATACTCCATGCCTCTCTTCCAATTTGAGGTTCCTTGTCAAGAGAAGGAAACTTTCGGGGCACCTCTGTGGCTCAGTCAGCTGAGCGCCTCTTGATTTTGGTCAGGCCATGATCTCCAGGCTGTGAGATCAAGTCCCCTGGGAGGCTCCATGCTGGCCGTGAAGCCTGCTTCGGATGCTCTCTCCCCCTCGGCCCCTCCCCCACCATGCCCTCCCCCATACATAAGTAAATAAAGATCAAGAATCAGACTATTTCACTCTTGAACATTCATGGACCACGTCTTCTCCCTCCTCCAAGCCTCTGCACATTCTCTTCCTTATGTCCCAACACTCAGCCCTGACCCCCGGCTGTTGCCCTAAATGACTAACCGACAGGTCGCCCCCACCTTCTCCACTTACATCTCCTGGGATTCCCCTTCTGGTATTCAGTCTTATACTCCATGATCTACAGTGGTGCCTGGCACGGAGTAGTTAGTGAACAGACTCTTTTAAATAAATGAGTAATGTAATAAAATGAACAGGACTCCTTTATGCCCAGTGGGGTACGGAGAAAATACAATGCCGTCTTCTGGAAAGAATTTTCTCCCCAACGACAGGCAAGAAGAGCTGCCTGAAGAATAAAACCCTTTTGCCACTGCTCTCTTCTCTTTTTCGCAAGGATATGATGCCTACAGCTGCACTCACCGTCCTCAGACGACGGTGCGATGGGCATAGTGGAAAATCCAACAGGGCGGGCACGGCAGAGTGGGAAGAATGGAAACAGCCTGGATGTTCAATGTGCTGGCAAACCGCTGGACCCATCTCAGGCCCACCTGTCTGGGTGCCTTGCTAAGTGAAATTTAAACATCCCAAGTCATTGTTCATTAGGCTTTCTCTTGCTTACAGCCAAAAGCATGCCAACAGACACATTCCACACTCATCAACCTAAACTGTGATCGGCGTTTGCTGGTCTGTCTTCCCACCTAGACTGTGAGTTGCACACGAAGACAAAGTGCCTTGTTATTCACCACCTACCTAGCTCCAGTGCAACTGGAAAATGGGCTTCCTTAAACATATCTTAAATGAGCAGCTCATTTCCATCACTTCTGACTCCCCAAGAACTTGATGCTGACCCATTTTTTTTTTAATATTTTATTTATTTTATTTGACAGACAGAGATTACAAGTAGGCAGAGAGGCAGGCAGAGAGAGAGAGAGAGGAGGAAGATGCTGACCTGACCCGTTTTTACCTCAACTTTTAACAATGTTTTGGACATTGGATCTAGCAGCCAAAGTCAGAGTGCTAAGACAAATCTTACAAAGTCAACTGTTACTCGAGAGAGAGGAGGAAGCAGGCTTCCCACTGAGCAGAGAGTCCCATGCAGGGCTCGATCCCAGGACCCTGAGATCATGACCTGAGCACAAAGCAGAGGCTTAACCCATCAAGCCACCCAGGCACCCCTGTAAACATTTCTTCCAAGGAAGAGGGTACAGGGTATGCTGGCCAGATGAACTAGACACATGTCTTCATCTGCCCCAAGCCTGTATCTTCTTGTGGTCACTGTCTTGGGGAACAGAATGCTTATTCCCCAATGCAATCATCCAACCCAGAAACCCAAAAGAGTTTCAGGCTGACTTCCTTCTCTCCTATCCCACAAATGTGTAAGCCAACACCACATCCTCGCGATTTTATCTCCCAAATACCATCCAACATCATCCAGTCTTTACCATCTTCACCACCACCTCCCTCGTCTAAGGCACTGGTCATTTTTTTCTCTGGCCTCTATACAGACCTACCCCTTGTCCCTCCAGCCCAATTCCCAATACGGCCATGTCAGCTCTCGGCTCAAGCCACTGAACAGTCTTCTGCTTCTCCTAGGAAGAAGCCCCAAGTCTTTCGCGTGTCCTGGAAGTCCTTGCACAGCTGTTCCTTCCAACCTCACTCCAAGTGAGGCATCTTAATAGCTTCGATCTCTTGCTATTTGTTCAAAGTGAACGCGACGTTACATTATCTCATGGTGCAGAGTACCTGCTCCTTCATAGCACTCCCTATGCCCATAGTTTAACATCAATTATTTACCGTGTTTGACTAGATCTTCTTCTCGACTGGAGGGCAAGTGCCACAAGGGCAAGAATCAACTATTTTTGCTTTCTGTTGTATGCCCAGCACCAAGCAAAGTGCCCAGCATGTTGGCAGGCAACCGGTAGGGACTGAGTAATCAATGTTTCTCTCAGTAATTTCTGGAAAACACAGAGATTATGAGTACAGATTCTAGAAATCAAAGAGGTCGATGTTTGAACCAGTCAAAACGTAAGGGAGGTCGCCTCGGACCACTCCCTTGTCTCATGTGCCCTCCAACACTCTGTTTCTTCGCCCGCAAAATAAGGACAACAAGAACGGTTCATAAGATGACTTCTCTAGGACACTTAGCACAATGCCCGGGACGCAGAAGGCAGATGTATCTACTAAGTTTAGCCAAGAACAGATGAAAACCCAAAATACTATGGCTTACCCAAAACAGCAATTTATGTCTGTCATACCCAGAGGGCTCCCCTGGGGCCCCTTCTATCTGTTGCCCCAGCATTCTCAAGCTGGGACTTTCTCACCATGGTGCCGATTACTGTTCAAGCTTCAACTGTGGTCCACACCAAAGACAAGAGCATCCCTGATGAGGATTATTTCCCAGAAGTCCCAGCCAGGACCTACTCCCAAATCCCAAATCCCAAATCCCACTGACTTGAGCATAACCTTATTGGCCAACATCAAGCAGAAAGAAGGCAGGGAAATAGATTCTTGATTCCAAACTGCTGTGTGCTCAACAAAAACAGAGAGACAAACAGTGGCCGTGTTCACAGCAAGACAGTGGAGGGAAAATTCTTCCATGGAAATGAGGCATATTATGTCAAGGAGGCCCTCTGTCAAAGATTATATGGGCAAATGTGACCACAGAGGAACCATCCATGGCAACCTGCCTTATTGTAGTAACACGTGCATAAACGTGTCTGGGGAATTTTAAAAACCACCACCACAGCCATACCATAGGCAACTCTCCTTAATCGCCGGACCCCGGTGAAACCATTCAGCTCTGGCCTTACCCAAGCTCTGCCGACCTCTTCCCCAGTCACATTGTGAGAGAAGCCTTCTGAGGGCCGTCCCATCACGGGCACAGGCCCGCCTCGGGATCCGCTCTCTGGCGCGAGAAGAAACACACGCCACGCTGGACTTCTCAGCACCTGCAGAATCCCTCACGGTGCAGGCTGGGGGCAGGAGGACCCCAGCTCTGCTGAGCGGGGCAGACTAACGGCCTCCCCATCTGTCACAAACCACCACCTCAGAAATCCAATCTTGCTCTAGAGCTAAAGCAAGCCTGTCACTCCACTTCAACGGGCTCGGGAAAAGTTGAAGAAAGGAATCTTTGGCCTCACTGTGAATTCCGAAGTCTAACGGAAAAAATGATCCTGCGGCAGTTCAAAGAGAAAAAGGGAGTATTTACTTTTGTTCCCCTTTCATGCCGAGGAGAAAGGAGCACTGAGTGTTATTTTGATAACAGAAACTAACCTCTCAGTAAGAGTACCCAAGAAGGATAACCACGCTCGAACGGCTGATTTTCTTTCATCTCATGGTAATTGTACATGGAATCACCATCCTTATTATTACAAGCTTTTATCAAGAGCCAGTAGGTACCTGGGGCACAAAAGGGCTGAGTTTTACTAAATCTACATCATTTCTCGGAGACCGCATGGAGATCTTTCCCAAGAACTTAGAAAGAAGATGGCCTTGGGACAACTTATCAAAATATATCAAATTGTATCGAGATTTTTAAAAGCACACACTCTATCCCGTTTCCTCTGCAAGAGGCAGGCAGGAGCACAGGAATACCCATCGTAGTCTTGTCCACAAAAGCAAAGGATGGAAATCACAGAGATGTCTGTGAAGAGGAGAGGTTAAGTATATCATGATACAACCCTACGAGGAGGTACAATGTCGAGATGACGAAGGAGTGAACCTGACCTCTATGCAGCGTCATGGAAACCGTGCTCACCGTCTGATGACTTTGAAGTCAGCAGGTCTGGCTGAAGGGTCTCCCAGTTCTGTGCCCTTGAGCTCTGACCTCCAACATCTCCAAACTGGAGATTGCCCTTCTGAAAAATGGGATACCAATGGGACGATGGCATAGGGTCGGGCAAGGAGGAAACACAGCACTGAGCCTAGGAGGGGGTGAGGAGCTAGGGAGGGCTGTGAAGAAACTACAGTGCCATGGGGGCGTGAAGAGCATCAGTAACACCTTGCTGGTGCCACTGGGCTGCACCAGTGACCACACCTTATTCTACCGTATTCGTGGAGGAAGAAAACACAGCCCACCCACCCACCATACGCAACGGCTCCCTCCTGGGAATGCAGTGCAGGGAGTGGGACGTGAGCAGTGGAATGAGGAAAGGTCTTTCATTTTCTTTTTCATGTATTTATTACGGTTTTACTTCTAATACCAGCTTGTGTTACTTTTACAATAAAGTTTTTTTTTTTTTCCCCCAAGATTGGCCTCTAGAAAGTCAGTTTTAATTGTATCTCATACAGATGAGAGCAAAGATATTCAAAGTCCTTGGAAGGAGACTCTGAGCCTTGGGGAGTTGATATAACTCGAATGGAAATAGTAATGCATCCAAACAAAGGCTGTGACTCCCTGGGAGCTGGGGGTGGGGATGTCACAGAGTCCCAGCAATAGTTCAGAAAGAATAGGGACAGCAGAGTTGCCCAAGATATCCAAGCAGCTGGTAGAGGGTTGGGAATTTTGGCCATCAGAGCCACACCTGCAAATGCATCCTCCGGGCTCCTGACCTGGCTTTTGCTCTGTGTTACGAGCTGAACTGTGTCCCCCAACCACCACCACCAAAATTCATGTGTTCAAGTCCTAAATCTCCAGACCTCAGAATGCAATGGTATTTGGAGACAGGGCCTTTTAAGAGGTGATTAAGGTAATCTGAAGTCATCCAACTTGACTGGTGTCCTTATAAGAAAAGGAAATACAGACCCAGACACACAGAGGAGACCAAGCAGAAACACAGGAGAAGACAGCCATCCACAAATCAAAGAGAGAGACCACAGAAGAAACCAACCCTGCCGACACCTTGATCTTGGACTTCCAGCCTCCTGAACTCTGAGAAAATAAATTTCTATTGTTTCAGCCTCCCTGGTGTGTAGTACTCTAGGATGGCGGCTCGAGCCGACTAACACTCTATTGGTGATTCTTTTTGCTGTGCGTGAACTTCACATTTTCTAGGTGCAAACCCCCCAGTCTTTACCTTTATGGATTCAGAGTTGTCTTACTTATTTATTTATTTATTTATTTATTCAGAGAGGGACTGGTGCAGGGACAGGCAGAGGGAGGGAGAGAGAATCTCAGTCAGACTCCACAATGAGCACAGAGCCTGACCCAGGGCTTGATCTCAGGGCCCTGAGATCATGACCTAAGGCAAAGTCAAGAGTCAGACGCTAAACTGACTGGAGCCACCCAGGCACCTCTATCATGGTTTTATGTAAATCTTGATTTGAAACGACTCTGCTAGACTGCCTTGGTGGCTCATCTGCCTTTGGCTCAGCTCATGCTTCCAAGGTCCTGGGATCAAACCCCACAAGGGGTGCGGGGGTGGTCTCTGCTCAGCGGGGGAGCCTGCTTCTCCTCCTCCCCAGTTCATGTTCTTCTCACTCTCTCCGTCTCTCTCTCTCTCTCTCAAATCAATGAATGAAATGTTAAAAAAAAAAAAAAAATGAAAAGACTCTGCCCTCCCAGTATTATTCAGACACAGCCATTCCGCCTTCTGACACTCATCGGCTCTGGCGCTCTCCCTGCACCACGCTCCCTTCTGATTCATTCTTTACACGCGATTTATTTCTGTAACTTGTGTGTGGTCAGGCCCTAACTTTTTGGAATAGCCCATGGTCTACATTACTTTCATAGTCATAAAAATGTTAAAATTCTATTATAGACACAGAAAGCCATGATACACTTTTAGGTGAAAAAAGTCAATTTTTAAAAGTCAAATTTTAAAATATACATTTCTTAAAGAAAACGATTTCTATATATGTTGTAAATAATGAAAAAATGTACGGAAATACATACACTAAACCACTAGGAATAGTTACCTTGGGTGGCAGAGTTTTTTATGCTCTTGGTATTTTTGAATTGTCTTCTCTGAAGACATATTACTTAAAGAGTCATAATTTAAGTGAAATCCTCAAATGGGTCAGGTGCTCTGCCCAGTACTGGGCAATCAGGAAGGTCTACACAGGATTGTGACCTAAATACAGAAATTGTTGGTGACTCTCTGGGATTCAGAGCAACTCACATTAGGTTCAGGGTGACCTTGGGCAAGTCACTGAACTTTCCCTACCTCCTGTGTAAATCAGGGATAGTAAGGCATAGCTCCTCTTCTCTCTCTCTGTTTCTCTCTCTCTCTCATGGGGCGGTCATGAGGGCTGTTATTTGTGGAGAACGTATATAACAGCTCTTGGCATAACAAGCATCCAGTGCACGGCGCCATGATGTTTCTTACAAACGCGAAGAAGGGCAAGTCCCCAGGAGCAGCAGGTGCCTGCTGGCAGGACGCGAGGAAATTCCGTAACTGTGATTCGTTAAGTAGAACTGGGGGCTAAGGAAAAAGGAGCCAGGCTCCAGAGTTCTTCTGTTCCATGTCAGCTGGCTTGCACTTTTTTTTTTTTTTAAGATATTTATTTAAGAAGAGAGAGAGAGTACAAGGTCATGCGCAGGGCTGGGGGGAGGGCAGAGAGAGGGAGAAGCAGTCTTCCCACTAACTAGGGAGCCGGATGCGGGGCTCAATCCCAGGACCCCGAGATCAGGACCTGAGCTAAAAGCAGACACTTAACCGACTGAGCCACCCAGGCGCCCCTGGCTTGCATCTTATAGATACCAGGGTGTTCGCATCACAGAGCTCTGTAACTAGGGAGTGACAGGATTACCAAAATCAGAGCCAACAGACCTCTCATGAAAACGCTTTCCAAAGGCAGTTGCCTACCTCAGGGGGGGAACAGAACTCATCAGGAGCAAGAATGTGGCCATGAGGGGCGCCTGGGTGGCCCGTGGGTTAAAGCCTCTGCCTTCGGCTCAGGTCACAATCCCGAGGTCCTGGGATCGAGCCCCGCATCAGGCTCTCTGCTGGGCGGGGAGCCTTCCTCTCTCTCTGCCTGCCTCTCTGCCTGCTTGTGATCTCTGTCAACTAAATAAATAAAATCTTCAAAAAAAAAAAAAAAAAGAAGAAGAAGAAGAAGAATGTGGCCCTGATGTCACCAGCCCCTCCCTGCAGAGACATCACACAGCCAGGGCAGCAGGTCGGAAGCACCATGACAGAAGAGACACTCTCCAGCCTGCACACTGCCTTGAAATAGCCTAGGCTGAAGGAATTTTTTTTTTTCCTCCCCTTCTTTTTAAAAAAACACACAGCCCAGGGCAATCCTCCTACGTAGGCCGCCCCACATCGAGAAGGGGTAGCTGAGTCACCAGGGCTCGGAAAATCAATATCTCTCTCTGAAGTTATCCGAAGTGCTGAGACCTTTAAACCAAACTCCAGTAGGTAGGCATTAGCAACAGTCTCTCACAGCATTAGAAGATGTGGGTTTATTTCCCAAACAGCCTCGAAAGGCGACAACAAGAGCTATTCTCCAAGAGGCAGACGTGGGGAACTTGGCTGCCAGAGTGGGTCCCAGAGAATCAGAGCTCTGTCTGCAGCAGACACGGGAGACAGCTGGACTCCGCACAGGTGTGGACACAACAATGTCTCAGCATCTCCTCGCTGGGAGGGAGCACGGCATGTGGCTTCAAGAAGGTACACCTTCTGGTCAACACTGTTCACCATCAGGGACATGCAAATCAAAACCACAAGGGGGTATCACCTCACACCTGTCAGAATGGCTAGGATCAAAAGGACGAGAAACAACAAAGGCTGGCAAGGATGTGGAGGAAACAGAACCCTTGTGTACTGTTGGTAGGAATGAGCACTGGTACAGCCGTTGGGGAAGACAGTACGGCGGCTCCTCACAAAATTAAAAATGGAATTACTATATGATCCAGTAATTCCATTACTCAAAGGAAACAAAAGCATTAACTTGAAAAGATAGATTCTTCCTATGTTTATTGCAACATTATTTACAATAGCCAAGATATGGAAGTAACCCCCCCACAGATGAATGGATAAAGAAAAGGGCAGAATATAGATGCAACGGAATATTACTCGCCCATCAGAAGAATGAGGTCTGGCCATTTGCAACAACATAGATGGAGCTAGAGAGCATAATGCTAAGTGAAATAAGTCAGTCCTAAAGACAAATGCCATAGGACTTCCACAAATGTGGAATTTAAGAAACCAAACCAAAGACCTAATGCAGAACAAAAGGGACAAACGATAAACCAGACTCTCACCTACAGAGAACAAAGTGATGGTCACCAGAGGGGTGGTGGGTGGCGGGTGGCTGCAACAGGGGACGGGGATTAAGAGTCCGCGGATCGTGATGAGCACTGACGAACGTACAGAAATGTCGAATCATTATATCGTACACCAGAAGCTAATTTAACACGGTATGTCAAATCCACTTCGGAAGAGTAAATGAAAATTTAAAAATCGAACAACAAAAAAAGAATGCACGCCTATGTTCTTCCCCTATCTGTGCCTTACTTCCCACAGAGACTACAGCGTCCTCACTCAAAAGGGGTTGCGGTGGGGATTAAGAAAGGTAACGAGGCGGGGGGCTGCCTGGGTGGCTCATTCGGTTAAGCAACTGCCTTCCGATCAGGTCATGATCCCGGAGTCACAGGATCGAGTCCCGCATTGGGCTCCCAGCTCCACGGGGAGTCTGCTTCTCCCTCTGACCTTCTCCCTTCTCAAGCTCTCTCTCACTTTCTCTCTCAAATAACTAAAATCTTAAAAAAGAAAGAAAGAGAGGTAACGGGGAACAGGCATGCACTGGGGTTCTCTTTTCATCATGGAACCTCCCAGGGGAAGTCAGCTACGGCTCGTATGCCAGAGCAGACCTGCTGGAAAGGAGACGAAACCAACATTCACGTCCCGCATAATCCATTCATGTTTCAATTTTGCCTGTTTCTCAAAAAAAAAAAAAAAAAACAGAATTTGTCAGAACTCTTCAGAATCCTAAAATAAGTCACGAGAAATCTGGAAGAGAACGGTCTTCCGGAAGACAAGCGTTCATAGAGATGTGCCTGACTGGTTGACCAGCAGGGAGGTATTTCTGTGTCGCCTTACTTCTCATCCAGCAGAAAAACCCTGAGAGACAAAAAGGGCCCGGGGCCTTCTTGTGGGGTGGAGTGAGGGAAGAGCGAGGCTCCCACTCCCAGGACATGGGGAGGGACCCTGAGGCCAAAGGGGCATGTGGACAGTGTCAGGGAAAGTTGGGAGGCATCAAAATTCCAGAATCACCCTCAAAACTGGCCTAGACCCCTTAAGTGACCCTGGAGTTTCAGAAGCTCCGGGTCCCCAAGTTTCCAAGGAATCCCTGCTGAGGAACCTCCAAAAAAACCCTCTGGGATACAATTTAAATTCACAAGAATGGGCGCCTGGGTGGCTCAGTGGGTTAAGCCGCTGCCTTCAGCTCAGGTCATGATCTCAGGGTCCTGGGATCGAGCCCCGCATCGGGCTCTCTGCTCAGCGGGGAGCCTGCTTCCCTCTCTCTCTCTCTGCCTGCCTCTCTGTCTACTGTGATCTCTCTCTGTCAAATAAATAAAATAAAATCATAAATTCACAAGAAAACCCCACTATGCACTAGTGAGACAATACACAGGTTCCATTTTCAAACTAGCATCAAGATGCTAGATTGACAGAGGAATTTCTCTTCCAAAATGTGCACTTCTTTTCATAAGGCTACCAAAAGCATGAAAATTAAACCATACCTCATCCCTACCACAGGCCTTGACCCCTTTCTTAATTATTTGGCAGAGAGAGTGAGAAAGAGCACGCAAGCAGCGGGAGCAGCAGACAGAGGGAGAAGGAGAAGCAGGCTCCCCGCTGAGCAAGGAGCCCAATGCGGGGCTCGATCCCAGGACCCCAAGATCATGACCCGAGCCGAAGGTAGACGCTTACCTTCCTGAAGCACCCAGGGGACGGACCCTCGCAGGCCTTTACTTGAAATGAAAAGAGTAAAATGACCTAGAATCAGGGCTGTTCCAGAAATTCTGGGCTGTCTAGTTATGTTAAGATTGATCAAATGCCAGATCACTTCTCCCTCTCTTCTTAAAGTGAATCTGGGCAGGAAGACTTCATGTCACTGAACAATTTCATTTGCTATTTGAAGAATTCTCATGTAAGACAGACAGTCCCTTTAAATTTTCCCAGGCAGCTGCTAGGGGTTGCTAAGGAAGTGACAGAAATAGAAAATATTGTAAATAAGTAATTAGTGATTTCTGAGGGGCAGGTTCTCTGGATATTTTTTCCGAATTTCACACAATTTAGGTACAGTGGCAAGACAAGTTTCTCGTCTTGTTTTCCCTCCTCCTCTCTCTCTTCGCCTTTCTTCCTTTCTTTCCATGTTAAAGAAGCGTGCCGAGTCAGGGCGCCTGGATGGCTCAGTTGGTTGAGCTTCTGTTTCTGGATTTCAGCTCAGGTCTTGATCTCAGGCTCGTGGGTTCGAGCCCCACGTTGGGCTCCATGCTGGGCATGGGGTCTGGGGCTTTAAAAACTTTGTTTTTAATTTTTAAAAAGAAAAGATGCCGAATCTTCCCATTGGGGGAGGGAGGTCTGGGCCACTCTGAGCCCACCTTGATAGAAAGACACAAAACAGGACCCAGGCCTCCCATCCCCGTGCAAGCTGGCGGAACTCTCTGTGAGCCTGTTGTATTCGGTTGTACCTTGATGAAAGATTACATTGGAACAAAAGAGTCTTGAAACAGACATCTGGTGTTTTGGCACAAGCAACCACTTCCCTTCCTTGATAACCTCATCCGGGTTTTGCCCTGGGAAAAGGCCCACACCTCCAACTCTGTGTCCCCACCCACTTCTGCTCAGTCAGGCAGTGCTTCAAGGCTGACACCCCCCACCCTCCAGCAATGAGGACAGGTCGGTGGACCTGAGAGATCCAGAGGTAACATTTAAGCCCAAATTTTGTTTAAATATTTTTTTACTTATTTGACAGAGAGAGAGAACTAGCAGGGGAAGCAGCAGGCAGAGGGAGAGGTAGAAGCAAGCTCCCTGCTAAGCAGGGAGCCTAACTCAGGGTTCAATCCCTGGATCCTGAGATCATGACCTGACCCAAAGGCAGATGCTTAATCAACTGAGCCACGAAGGTGCCCCTAAGCCCTAATTTTTAAGGCCACCCCAACCCAGGACTTCTCAGATACAGAAAGCACTGAATTCCATTTCGGTTCATGCTAGTGCAGATTTTACCTGGAATTAGTGTGCTAAAAATCAGAATAATGAGTAGAAATTGTAGCTAAAACCAAGTTTCAAGCCATGGGGAAGGACTTTCTTTAAAACATGCTCTAACATACTGTGATGCGGGGCAATGTCTTCCTCCTGGTGGATGAGAGGAGTAGAAACTGGAAAAAAGACACAAGCCCAAGAAAACCGTGGAGCACCAAGGACAAGAGCTAAAGGGAAACTTTTAAGAAGGAACTGTCAAGGGGCACCTGGGTGGCTCAGTGGGTTGAGGCCTTTGCCTTGGGCTCAGGTCATGATCTCAGGATCCTGGGATTAACCCCGAATCAGGGCTCTCTGCTCAGCGGGGAGCCTGCTTCCTCCTGTCTCTCTCTCTGCCTGCCTCTCTGCCTACTTGTGATCTGTCTGTCGAGTAGATAAATAAAATCTTTAAGAAAAAAAAAAAAGGAACTGTCAACACGGTGATACGTACATGAAGGAGAACCAGTACGTATGGAACAAACTCACTCTTTTGTTCTAAATAAGGAACTTGGCAGTTCTGGGTGAGGTCATGGGATGTGCTGGTTGAAATCACCATGCAGGTTCCAGTTGCAGAATGGGTACTGCCCCCATTTAAAGTCCGGCATGTGTGTTATGGAGATATTATCTAACATTAAATGTCTCAACATTCCCTTATGGTAAGGTGGTATGTTCACGGTTCGTCCATAGCCAGATCGTAACAGGAGTGCTAGGAAGGAAAGACAAGTGCCACCTGGCAATGTCCTTTCTGTATCTGAACACAAAGAACTGGCTAAGAAGAAGAGAGAGCTCGTACCAGAGTCTGTCTGTTTTAAACACACCGTGAGCATCTGCTTAGTTGCCTGTTTACTGTTTACTGAGAGTGAACCTTCCATTTATTTTTTAAAGATTTTATTTATTTATTATGTAAGAGAGAGAGTGAGCACAAGTGGGGGCAAGAGGCAGTGGGAGAAGCAGTCTCCCCCACTGCGCAGGAAGCCCGACTGGAGGCTCAATCCCAGGACCCAAGGATCATGATCTGAGCTAACGGCAGGCGCTTAACCAACTGAGCCACCCAGGCGCCCCAAGATTGAACCTTTTATAAAGGGACAAATACGCAGGGTTAACCCAGGTTGGAAGGAGCAAGGAGTCACTCGTACCTTTGATCTCAAGACATGCCTTGCTTTCTGACTCAGCCTGTTTCGTAACCACCACCTAGTGGCAGAGCACTTAAATAACAGGGATAGCTCAGAGTTTCCGAAAGTATCTTTTAAGCATCTTTTAAATCATTTTGTGGCAACAGATCAAAATTAGGTCTTTCCTCTAGAATGGAGGAATGAAGAACCAGGAAATTAAGACACCAGAAATCTGGGTAGGGGTGGAGTAATTGTGGAATATAGATAAATATTAAGGGCAATACTATATATACTAGCATTTTCCAGTGAGTGGAGCTTTTACCAGTAGGAGTGTATAAGATGAGTCCAAGTGGTCCAGGAAAAGGCCGTATTAAGGAGGAGGTGGGGGGGGGCAGAAGAATTGAATAAAGAAAGGACACGAGCCATACAAATTATATAAATAAAAGCAATGCAGGTG
This sequence comes from Mustela nivalis, assembly GCF_964662115.1. Classification (NCBI taxonomy): domain Eukaryota; kingdom Metazoa; phylum Chordata; class Mammalia; order Carnivora; family Mustelidae; genus Mustela; species Mustela nivalis. The sequence goes on from NC_139038.1 coordinate 19,375,368, forward strand.
GCTGGAGCAACAAGTGCAAAGGCCCTGAGGCAGGCCCATGTTTTTCTTCTTGGGAAGCTAGTGTTGCTCAAGCAAAGGAGCAAAAAGAAGAGGCAAATAAATGTGTCTGGAAAGGTGGGCAGGGATCTGATTCTGTGGTGTCCTTCGATTATGGTCATGACTTAGAATTTCTTTCTAGGTTGACAAGAAGCCACTGGAAATTTAAAGTACAAGAGCGATACAGTCTGGTGTATCTTCTGTAAGGATTACTTACTACAGTGCCTATGAGAAGAAGAGACTACAGAGGGGCAAGAGCGTCCGCAGGGTCAAGAGCAGGAGGCCACGTCAGCAGCACGGCGAGGGGAGGGCGGTACTGAAACAGGCGCTACCAGAGAGAAACATACGTAGACACAGACATGCACAGACAGATACAGGGACATACGTAAACACAGACATGCACAGACAGATACAGGGACATACGTAGACACAGACATGCACAGACAGATACAGGGACGCCTGAGTGGCTCAATCAGTTACATATCTAACTCTTCATTTCGGCTCAGGTCATGGTCTCAGGGTCATGAGATCAAGCCCTGCATCAGGCTCTAGACTGGGTGCGGAACGTGCTTCAGAGTCTCTCTCTCTCCCTGTCCCTTTGCCCCTCCTGCCGCTCAAGAGAAAGATACATACATATGTACATAAGAGACATTTATATGTACATAAATACAGGCATAGCTACATAAATACACACATATGTAGTTACATACATAGATAAATGTATATATATGTATGTATATCTTCACTTATACATACATTTATAGTAATGATATAGTCTTTAAAAATATTTTAAAAATTATTACTTTGGGGGGCACCTGGGTGGCTCAGTGGGTTAGAGCCTCTGCCTTCGGCTCGGGTCATGATCCCAGGGTCCTGGGATCGAGCCCGGCATCAGGCTCTCTGCTCGGCGGGGACCCTGCTTCCCCCTCTTTCTCTCTCTGCCTGCTGTTCTGCCTGCTTGTCATCTCTGTCAAATAAATAAATAAATACAATCTTTAAACAAAAAAAAGAAGCTACTTTTAAAAAATTTTTTTAATGTTTAAAAAATAAAAATTATTACTTTTTATGTAAAAAAAAATCAATTAAGTCAAGTACCTCTATGTGGCCTAAATAAATAAATAAATCTTGCAAGAGTAATACTCATGACTGAAGTTTAGAGGACACTGTACTCTTTTTTTAAAAAATCTTAATATTTGGGTTTTCCACTCTACAGTGTTTTGGCGATTTTTCTTTTCTTTTTCTTTTTTTTAAGATTTTCTTATTTATTTACTCCAGAGATGGGGGGAGGTGGGTGTTGAGCAGAGGGAGAGAGACAAGCAGACTCATAGAGCCTGATCCAGGGCTCAATCTCACGACCCTAAGATCACAACCTGAGCCAAAACCATGAGTCAAATGCTTAACTGACCCAGGCGCCGCAACACTAAACTCTTGATATCAAAACACACTATCAGAGAACCAGCTAAATTTTATGTGTTCATCTAAAATTTCCTCTGATCTCCTAAAATAGTTTGGTACTCCATCTGGGGGGAAAAAAAAAAAAAAAGCCCAATTTATTTGTATCAATTCATTTCCCCTTTCCAACCAGATTCACCTCTGGCTAGAAGACAGAATAAAAGATACAGGAAGACTGGATTCTTGCGTTAGTTACCTGAGCAGCCAGCCAACTGTCCCCCAGATCCCTTTTCTCCTCCTTCTCAGGCACAGAGACACCCAGTAGGGTCCCCAGACTGCTCTGTGGCTGGGATGTGGCCATGCAACCAAATTCTCGCTGACAGGATGTGGGCGCAAGTTACAGACGTCGCCACTTCTGCCTCAGCGGCTCAAGAAGAAATTCCTTCCTAGACCTCTGTGCTCTGCCTTACTGCTGGCAGCAATGTGTAGCTCTCATCGTGCAGAAGAGAAACACCCTCCAAGGCAGGGGTTTTAATCAGAGATGGTGTTGAGCCCCACGGCCCCTCCAGCTCCCATGGGGCACTCGGCAATGACCAGATTTGTTTGCTAAAACTAACTACTGGCCTCTAAGGGGCAGAGATCAAAGAAGCTCTAATCACCCTACAATGCCCACCACAGTCCCTGCTGTGAAGATTTTCCTGGTGCAAAAAACATCAGCAGTGCTAAGGCTGAAAAACCTAACTTGAAGGCCATTTCTCAACCTTTGTGCATAACCATTACAGAAGAATGTTCTTAAAATGCAAATTCTGCTTCAGAAAGGACAGGACAGGCTCTAAGGATCTGCATGCGTAATGAGCTCCCTAGGGGACGGAGAGCAACAAGATGGAAGGCATAGAACTTGGGTCTCTGAATGACCTCGGGGAGCACAGCTGTCCTAGCAGTCCACACTGCCAGGCGTATCCATGCTATGCAAATACACAGAAGCTGCACCCCAGAACTCGCTGTTCTCAGCTTATGTCCCCTCCGAGTGACTGGTCGCCAGGCAGCATTGCCTGCTACCAACTTCGAATATCCGCTTACGCTATGTAGGAGACAAATCCTCTATGGTATTTAAGCCACTGTGTGTTGAGGTCTCTGTGCTCTGGCACTTTCATCTTCACCCTAACCAGTCCAGCAACCATCTGCAAAGAGTGGACGGTTACATTGACGTTGCTGTTTGGTGAGAGACAGAAAAGAGCCCCAAAGGTGATTATTTTTCAGAAACGGAGGAAAAAAGTAAGGGAAGAAAAGAAATGAGAAGGGGACGCCAGAGATGTCCGAGAAGAGCATACTTCTGCATTAACAAGTGACCACAGGCGGACTGGCTTCATGGTTCTGGGTCAGAAGTCAGAAATGGGTCTCCATGGGCTCATGTCAGAGCATCATCAGGCTGCATTCCTTCCGGAAGCTCAAAGGAAGAATCCATTTCCTTCCCTTTTCCCTCGCTTCTAGAAACCGCCTGAATTCCTTGGCTTGTGGTTCCTTCCTCCATCCTAAAATCCAACAAAGAGCAGGCTGAGCCCCCCAAGTTCTCTCCCTCTGCCTCTCTCCTCCACTTGACAGGATCCTTGTGATTGTGCTAGCCCATCCAGGCAGTTGGGGACGATCACCATTCCAGGTAAGCCGTTTAGCAACCCCAATTCCACCTGCAACCTAATCCCCCTTTGCTATGTGATCCATGTGATCCCGGAGGTTAGAATGGGGACATTTTGGGGAAGAGGGCACATTCTTCCTTTAACAGGTTAGAACACGAGCTACTCCCGCAGCCAGAAGGTGGGAAGTGAATATAAAGACTTGGGAAATGCAGAGTGCGTGTGCAAGAAAATGAAATAAAAGGTCAATTGAGAGAAAACAGAGAATGTTCTGGGCACCTCCAAAGGTCACCACCTGTGGCGCAATCCTAAGAAGCCAACATGCCCTAAATATAGCTTTTTATGATTTTCCAGTATAAAAGGATGAGAGGCAGGGAAGAGTAATGCAGAGTGATGCTCTCCAGGAATTCTGGGGGTCTTGATGCAGTCTGCCCTAACCAATGTTTGAAATCCGTGCTACCTAACAGTTTCCATAAATTAAACTTAGCCTAACTTTATGATAAGAGTATCCTGAATTTCAGGTACTCCCTGGAGTGCAACATTTCAGAAAACCAATTACCTGGGGGAGTTCATGAAAACGTGCCCAGATTAGTAACAACGAACGTGTGTAGACCACACAGTTCCCAGGACGTCCCCACTATCCTATCCTTGTAAATCAGAGGCTAACTACGCGTCCGTGCACACCAAGCAAGGTCGACACACACATCGGACTCAAATCCTGAATTTCTGATTCCAGCCGCGGCTTTCTTTTTCAAAACCCCACACAGCTACAGGCAGTCCGAGCGCCCTGGGACGAAGGCACTCGGGTCGTCTGCCTCTGCTTAAACAGTTGATTGATAATTGATCATTCACCCAGAGAAACATAATCCAAACCACTCCCGGGAGATCATGGTCCCTCGGAAGTAATCCAAGCTCTTCTAAAACGTTGTCTGTCACCTGGTCGGTGACAACCTGCCATGGGACTCCGGCACTGTCCCCTGCCCCTCTGAAGTCCGACTCTCTTTACGGGCAAACGTGGGATAAGAAAGTATCCACTTGGTGAGGCTCCGATGAGGGACACACAGATCGTGTTGTGTGCTGGAGGGAACCTTTTGGGGAGACTGTCTAGCCCACACAGCTGGGTTGAGTGGGTTTCTCTTTCTTGCACCCAAAATAGTCTTGCAAAAATAGTACCGTGAAAGAGCCTAGAACAATTCTTGGCCAGAGTTCCCAAGGAATGTGTGATTTCTTTTCAGAAGCCTAAAGTTTTACAAGAAAACTTAGCACACGGAAGGTACTCCCTTTTATTCAACCGTTCATTGATTCAAAATCAGTGGTTGGGGACACCTGGGTGGCTCAGTCGGTTGAGTGTCCAGATTTCGGCTCGAGTCAGGATCTCAGGGCTGTGAGATTGAGGCCCCCTCGAGCTCCACGACAGGTATGGAACCTGCTTGAGAATCTCTCTCTCCCTGTCCCTCTGCCCCTTCCCTGAGCTCGCTCTCCCTCTCTCTCACCCTCTCTTTCTAAAACAAAAACAGGGACGCCTGGGTGGCTCAGTCAGTTGGGCCGCTGCCTTCGGCTCAGGTTGTGATCCCAGTGTCCTGGGATCGAGTCCTGCTATGGGGCTTCTTGCTCGGTGGGGAGCCTGCTTCTCCCTCTGCCTCTGCCAGCCCCTTTGCCTGCTTGTGCTCTCTCTGACAAATAAATAAATAAATAAAATCTTAAGGGGAAAAAAAGATTTAAAGCAAAAACAAAAAACAAAATCAGTGATTCATTCACCACAATTATGGAGCACCTACTGTGCGCCAAGTACTGATCTGGGCACCGTCAAGGAAAAGACAGATGGGGCCCCCGGTCCCTTGTAGTTCCCCTTCCAGCAAGAGGGAGATGTGGAATTCATACGATTTATGAAAATATGTTCTGTGAAGAAAATAAAACAGCTCAACAAGCTCAGAAGTAGAAACAGGTTTTTTAAAAACCAGGTAGTTGGGAAAGGTCTTTTTGAAGAGTTGGAATTTAAGCCAACATGTGAAGGATGATAAGACACAGGCAGGTTAGAGCAGAGTATTCTGGTGCAGGGAACAGAAAATAAAAAGGCCCTTCAAGCAGGAACAAGCTTGGGCCCAGAACAGAAAGGAAGCCACTGCTCCAGTATGTTGCTAAGACCAGACTGCTCTCCACCACCAACACCCAGCCTGTCCCGTAGGCAGGCCAACCAACCCATCTGGATATGGGAGATCCAGCGTGTCTAGCAGGGAAAGGTGCACAGTTCTTATTCGCTTCCAGGCAGCTACAGGACAACGCTGCTGGGGAAAGGAGCTTTGAGACAAGTTAAATGAGATGCTGTGTGTTTGGGGCCAAGGACTTGGGTTAGAAGCCCGACTCCACATCCTGAGCCAGTTACTTGACCTCCGTGCAACTCCGTTTCCCTTACCTGGAAAACATGGGTGATAGCAGGACCCCTGTTCCATGATTCCCATGAAGACTGAGTGACCCAGTGCCGGGAGCAGAGTGTGGCCATTCCCACCATTGCTACGGCCCCTCTTTCCCAAACCTTCATCTCCCTGTTCCACTGAAAACAACGATTACTTTCCCTGATTTTTTTTTCCCCTTCGTGCATCTACCATCTACTAATTTACACCAATCCAATGGTTAATCCACACCTTGGCACAGTCCAACCATCCTTGAATGGAGGATATAAGCAGAGCACCCCCCCATCGAGGAAGTATAACTCTGTTTATGAATCTCAACAGTAACAGTTATCTTACCATCAACTTCTCGCTCAAATAAAACACACAAAGTAGGGGAATCTTATATACAGAGTACATCATTTTGGCCACGTTCACAGAAACAATATTTTCAGACCACTTTCAAATAAACCTGACCTCAATTCGGCAGCTCTAGTACCACTGCTGTTATGGCCATCCCTACTACGATGACCACTGCCTCTGAATTCCAATAAAAAAGGAGGAGGAGGAGCAGAGGGAAAAGAAAGACATGCCATCCTAGAGAAAAAGATCTCTCCATTTAGTCGTCTCTTTGCTGATCCCCTTGGTAAAATATTAAAATTTTGTTCTTACAAGTCCCTTGCAATTTTTGCTAAATTTATTCCTAGTTATTTTGTCTCTCTGGTTGCTTCTATAAATAGAATATTTTCTCTCATTTTATTTTCAAAATGTTTGGCATAACCTTATAGGAAAACTATAGATTTTGCATCTTAATTTCCTTACCAATCCCCTTAATGAATCCCATTATTGTTCTTAATAGATTCATGGGAAGATTCGTTCTCTTAAGTTTTCCATTAAGAGATAAAACTGCTGACGAGTGGTAATAATTCTACCTCCCTCATTCTCATTGTATTCCTCATCCAAATGCATCATCAATTAATTTCTGAACAAAGATAAATAACAGTGATCATTATGGACATTCTGGGCTTCTTCTGAATGTAATGGGAATATTTTTAGTGTTACACCATTAAAGATGATGCTGGCTGTGAGGATGATCCTATTTTATCAGCAGATGTTCTAAAAATCAGGAATAAACACTTAATATTATCAGCTGTATTTTTAGCATCCATAAAGTCAATCCAGGATTTTTCTCCTTTGCTACAGAGTCAATCACATTGTTAGACTCCCTAAGATCAAACCATCCTTCCATTCCTGGAATAAATCCTACTTTGTGAGAGCTTTTATTACCTTATAACATAATCATTTACTTGTCCACTTCCCTATTTTATAAGCTCTTTCAGATCACTGGCCATGATTGATTCCTGTTTGACCCCAGCACATAGCTGACAACCAATACATGTTTAAATGATAAGTAAATGAATAAATAAATAAAGTAACAAGTACACTGGACCTCCCCAGTCTAACCCTTTCTGAGTTAAGATACTCAAGAGAGATTAGGTACCTGTCCCAGACTGGATCTTTCCATGTTTAATGCTCATGTGGTTCAGCTGGCCCCCACTTCTAGCATCAGAAACCTGGAGCACCTCATTCTTACAGGGAAATTGTCCCCTATGATTTTAGTGAGACTAACGCTGCCTCCCTACTCCCACCATTATCCCAACCCAAAGTGGTGACCACATCACCTGAGTCTAATTGGAGTACTACACCATAACTGCTTTAGGAACAGGTATATGACCCAAACTCAGCCAATGGCAGCTCCAGGAATTTCTTACAAAAACTCTTAAGGAAAGTGATTTCCAAAAGAACTGATAAACGCTATGTTTTCTGGGTTGCTGTTTACCATCTTGCCTAAAATGTGGTGAGACAACCTACTTGAGAATAAAGCAAAGTCGAGAAAACCATGTCAAAGGATGAAAGAGAGAGAGACCTGGTGGTATCATTTGAGTCCCTGGATCCAGCTGTTCCTGAAGTCATTATCCCCTAGATTTCGCAATTACATAAACCAGTAAATTACTTTTTCTTTGTATAATAGTTTAAGATCATATTCTATTACTTGCTACCAAAAAAACACTGTCTAATTCATGTGTTGTTTCCCCATGAATAGGCTTTGTACATTCTTAAATAAATGCCGGAAAAAAAAACCTTAAAGGGAGGCAACGCTAACTAGTGAATGTTAAAACAAAAATTCAACCGCCTGCTTTTAATTAATGGCAAGATGGGCTGAAAGACTCCCTTAGTGAATTATAATTTCAGACTGAAATTCCCAAGACAGTTAGAGAGGAGCTTGTTAAACCGCAGAAACCAATGGAATCAAGAGATTACTTTAACAGGGCGGTGGTTCAATCAGTTCCAGAGGTATCATCCATTATGCAAAACCAAAACCTTTAAAACTTCCTACCGTACAACCCCAGCCATCTCTCCTTCCCCTAAAATCTCGAGGCCTCTCTCCGGACTCTAAAAAGTAAAAGCGACTGGTATGATTTACAAAAATAAAAATAAAAATAAGTCATTCGTGTCATGACAGCTGGAGAAAACCAGTGAAAGGAGCCAAATCTCAAGCCCAGGGAGTCTGGCTGGGGTCTTCTCGAAGAGTCCTGCCTTCTCAAACACTTTCGGCTCTGCAGAAAAACTGAAGGCAAGCACGGCCTTGGCATTCTAAATGCCTCTGTAGCTATCCAGGCCAAGCGGCTTCAATTCTTACTGTAGGTTCAAGAAAATGTCAGCGCGCAAGCCCAGACAGAGTGCCTGCCCATTTCCCCACCGCAGCCCCTCGGTGCAGAATTCCGGCTGCAACTACTTTGTGAAATCAGACTCTTCTCCTTCAGCTCCAGTTACAATAGACCAAATTCTGGAATCCGGTTTTGATTATTCTCTGGAGAGGTACTTAAGAGCGGCTTCAGGATTTGAAATCCCTCATTCAGACATCATCTTGAAATAAAAGGCTATATTCAAATGAAAAATGCATTACGGCTTTCTCTTTAGGACCTTGAGTACTGACCGGCAGGGAAAGTGAAGACGGGCCAGGAGAAAATGCGCGGGCAGGGGGAGGAGAGAACCACGTCCTCCGTCACAGACTCATTTCATCATCGCATAATCCCTTGGAAGGGAAGTGATACTGAGCCCATTGTACAGATACAGAAACCGAGGCTTCAGCATCACACCAGGAAGACGCAGTGGCCTCTGGCTCAGAGACCGATGGAAGAACATGCTCCGAATGTTGGGGTCCCGGATCAAAGGAACCAGACCCACACAAGGCGAAAATCAAGCAAAGCTCCAAGCATCGGAAATCAAACCGACCAGTGGGGGGCCAAAGAGGCGGCGTCGACCAGGACACCAACACCGGCGACTTCCCTTACCCGGCCACTCCCCGGCAAGGCCCACGATGCGCCCAAGGACCACGATGCTGCAGCAGAGGACGCTCCCACCCACTACCCTCCCCTGCCTCACAACCTAACCTTTATAGAGGGGGTTGAGCCCCGCCCACACGCAGGTGCCCAATGAGATGCAACACACAGGGAGAACCGCACCGTCACGCTCGGTCAGCAATCCGGGGGGCCAATTGAATCCCAAGTCACCGTAACAAATCTATGCGCGCCTCCCTGATTGGACGTCTCCAACCCGCCTGACCCCGCCCCAAAACCGGGGCCTGCAAGCAAGTTCCTCCCGGAGGGGCAGGGTCAACCCAAGCCCACAAGGAAATGGCTCCCTCCGGCCCACCAGGCCCTTGCACCCTACCCTGTTGCTTCTCCCCTACTCGCTTCCTCCCTCTGCAAAGTCTAACACAGCAGTCTGTTCTAGAATCCAGGTATTTCACTGAATGGACACTTTGGAGACGATACAGTCTCATTATCTAGGAAACAGAATTTTTTTTAGAAAGAAAGAAATGGAGAGGGTCACCTGAGCTCCAACAGAATTAGTAATGCGGCAGAGCAGAAGCTAGGACCCAATTACTTTCATCTCTCGGGTCTTACGGAACCCACCTGAGGGGAAATCTATTTTATAGGTTCAACTTATCTAGATGGATCCCACTGGCGCTCCTGACTGATGAGTGAACAAGGGAAGAGCTGTCCCACCTTCAAAAACACGGTCACTGGACACAAAAGGGAGATGTGTTTGTGAATTGGCTATTCCTGCCTCAGTGTTCATGTTTATCTCCAGCTCCTTTTGTTATTGTTGCAATGTATCTGGGAGGTATCCACACCTTGCGCTTGCAAAATCTGTAAAGCGGGAAAAAATGGAAACTAAAATAGCACACGTAAACCACAATCCTGGCAAGGGCTGAAGGGTCTGGCTATGCCGGTTTACTTTCTAAAATGAGTCTAAACCAGAGGTCACAAACTGGTAGCCAGCTGGCTGTCTCCAGCCCACAGATGTGTTTTGTTTGTCCCACAGTGCTGGCCCACACAAGGCTTTTAAGAAATTTCAATCAGTTTGCCAATGTGGAAAAAACAAGAGATTTCACATCAGAGCCTGGATTTCCGATTTCTCCCACCAAGTGCAGGATGTGGTAACATTTGCACACAGGGAAGGGTAGCTGGAACTGAGTAGTGGCTGACACCTGCAGACAGGGACATGCCCCCAATTTCTACCCCCCCACCCAGTCTATTTTACTGGGTGTCCAGGTCGGTGACCCTTGGTTTAAAGTCAGGCAGATGTAGATTACAAAGCCAATCATCATTAGATTTTTCCCAAAATCCTGCCCAATAGGGCAATCAATATTCAGTCAATATTAGGACAGCTGTGATCAGACCAAAATGATTTGAAAATTTAAAAACAAACAAACAGGAGTTGGGTTCATTTGGATTTTTCTTTCTATTTTTTTTGAAAATACATTCACCTTTACTATGTCATTTATTCTCCCCAACAATCCACAGATAAACAAGCTGAAGATGAATGATGTTAAATCAGTTACCTATCCAAAATTACCCAACCAGTAAGTTGTAAAACCAGGTTCTGAATCCAATTTTGTCCAACTACAAACACTGTGCTTTGGGAATATTGGGAAAAAAAAAAACCTTTATAAAGCCATGAGGCTTGCTCCTGCCTCAGGGCCTTTGCATCTACCGTTCCTACTATTGGAAACCTCTCTACCCTGATCTCTACGCAGCACAGAATTTTATTCTTTTTTATTCTTTCACTTCGTTTACATCACCCTCACAAGGAAGTTTTCCCTAGTCATCTGATTTCAAATAACCTAGGCATGCCCACAGACACGCATGCACACGCCCATTCCTCTCTAGACCCCCTGCTACTCAAAGCGAGGTCCGGAGATCAGCAGCATGAGCAGCACCTGAGAAGTTAGAAATGGAGACTCTCAGGGCCTTCCTCAGACATGCTGAATCAGAATCCTGCATGTTCACAACATCCCAGGTGACGCGTGCACGTTTAAAGCTTAAAAAGCGCCGCTCTACTAGGAGCCCTGCCCAGTGGAAATATGATGTGAGTCACCAGCTTGATGGTACATTTTCTAGTAGCCACCTGAAGAAGGTAGCAAGAAAGACTGTTCCCTGTCTCTCCTGCCCACCACTTGAATGTCAGTTCCAGGAGCACGGCTCGGTAAAGAACAGACATTCCCTAACTGCCAGGACCTTTCTGGCTTCTTCCCTCATTCTCGCTCCAGAAACCAAGAGCAAACAGCGTTGCGGACCACCTTCCTCTGGGTACCATAAGCATGACTAAGGGAACCATTTTCCTGAATGATTTTCCCCTAGCCAATGGGAGAAGCATATTCACTTGTTGGCAGGGCAGACCATCTGAAACCCCGGAGGTTCCCTTCCCATTGCCCTGGAGCTGAGGTGTTTCCAAAGCCAAGGTCAGGGTTACTGTACAGTCTGTAAGCCGCGGGGGAGGCCACACCACAAGGCAGCCCAGTCTCTTGGATGAGTTCTGCTGCAGTCACCAGGTCCCACCCCTTTGAGGAGTCTAAGGTCTCTGCCCCGACAGCTTGGAGTGGCCCATTCTGATAGGTGCCTTGGGGTTTTGCTCTTTTTTTTCACTGGTTTGGAGGAGTAGAGAGAGGAGGGTCAAGTCCACCCCCACTTATAAGTCGTGGGCCTGGGTCAATCCACCAAGGGAGGCTTGCTTCTCCCAGAGCCTTAACACTTGCCTCTTAATCCATTAGTCTATCTTGCCCTGAAATCCAAAGCACCCGTTCTAATCTCAAATGTGTTTTTAAATCACATCAGATCAACAGCGTAGGAGAAAGCAAAACCCAGATTTAAACAAGACTGGAGTGACATGGAGGAAATCAAACTCCCAGGGCTGTTCTGCTGGGATAGGACGAAAGCCCAAACCAGGGCTGCCCGAGCTGACCCCAAATTCTCGCTTCTCCCTCTGACTGAAAACACCCCAGGAACACTTGCAAAATTAGCCAGTTCTCCCAGAAGCACCTCGACAAGAAAAAGGGAAAGCAAACAAGTCGGGGAGAGAATCAAAACCTTTCATTCATCTGTGGTCCTCTCCTCTGGCGAGGAAAGGCAGATTTCGCGTAGGCTCCTCCATAGATGGAGGGAAGCGTGACCATTCATGTACATTCAAGTCCAGATGCCGCCATTTATGAGATGCACTTGGATGGGGAAACAAGAGGAAGGCTTTCCCTTACTGGTTTGAACTGATGCCACGGTTTCCTTTTCTGCAATATAATGAGGATGTCATCCCCTCTCTTCCTCCAGGGGAGACAGGAGCCTGTGAAAATCCCACAAACACCCTCAAAGCACTGCTGTCCCTGGTAAGGCTGGAGAGGTATGTGAGCAGCCCCAGCACACTCCTGTGGGCCGGAGAGGTTTCGAGACATCTTCTCAGCAGCCAGGTTTGCGTGGCCACTGATACCTCCGTGCTACACAGATTCTTCTCCAGCACCTGCGGTCGGCACCTCTAAGATAAGCACCACAAGGATATGCCGTGGGTGACACCCTGGGGTGAAGGATGGGGGGCCGCAGAGAAACCCCGTGATCCTCTCAAGCGAGGATCAAGAGAAATCTCCCCACGTCTTCAGGATAACAGTTCTGTGGATGGGGACACAACACTCACACTCAGCCCCAAAGACCACACAAGGGACGGCCGTGAGTACGCAGTGCTGGGACGGAACCTTCTACAGCCCTGTCATACCTGTCTCCGTGCCTCCTCTTCCCAGCCTCAGCGTGGAAGAAGATTAAGAAAATCTGACATCTCCCATGCTCTCATTCAGAAAATTCCCCAGTCCCACCGATGGGACCTCCTGACACGCATGCCACCACGCACCCTTTATCAAACTTTAAGGCATCCGTAGAAAACGCTCCCTTCTCGATTTCCGGCTGCTACAAATCAACCCAAACACATGTTGGAAAGATGTGATCTTTATGCCTCTCTCTCTCTCCCAAAAGGGCACTTGGCATTTCTCCCGAGATACGCAGCTTTAAAATTAGAATTGGAGAAAGCCACTGTTACCTTCCTAGGGCTGAGGCTACCTCACTGCGGAAACCAGGACATGCCCCCTAACCAAGAACTGAATAACTGAAACCCTCCCAGACAGCATACCCCTTCTCTTTATTTCTGTGGTTGCATTAATCATCCTAACACCTTTTAAATTATAATCACAAACTGGAAACCATGGTTCGTGATGTTATAAATACTGATTTTCCAGTGAAATTAGGCATTTGCTGTTTTATGTTTTGATAGGAAGGGGCTGTTTGAAGCCTCCTAAAATATTGCAATTAGTTCTCGCTGTTGAAACAGACAAGACATTAACAGACACATTTGCTGTTTCCGTTTAATGTGGTGGAATGTTTATGCCTAAGTGTACTTCTCTCAAGCTTTGAAAGCATAAGGCGTATTTTTTAAAGTGGAAGAAATCAAATCACAATACACCCATGTATTATCTATTTCTTAAGTTAAGCTTTTTCTAAAACTTTTCCCAGGCTGTAATTTAAAGTTGGAAAGCACATCTCTTCAACAGGAAGGGAACTTGTCAGGAAACAATCCTTGTATTTTACCTATTGGCTCTGTTTAAGATGATAACATCACTTTAGCTGACAAAGCCTGTGTTTCTGTTTGACAATTGCAATTAATTACTGAGATGCAACCAAGATGGGGCCAGGCATCCCGATCTATTTTCCAGAGAGATACAAAACGGAAGGAAAGAAGGGGAGAGGAAAAAAAAAAGCAAAGGAGGTTCGTCTTTGGAATCTCCACCAGCGTGGAGTTCAATGCTATGGCCGGCCAGAAAGCTGGAGGATTAATTTATTTTACCTGCACCTAACTTTCTACGGTCTCTTCTCCCTTTATCTCAGCACTGGAAAAGGAGAGACGCGAACATTTCACATGACAGGAGCTCCAGTCTGTTGTGAAGGAGGTGCGGGTTGGAAAGGACACGGGTGCAGTGCACAAAAAACTCTAAGGGCACCAACTGTCGTGTACACACTGGTGCTGCCGAGGCCGAACCGACCCAGGATTCATTCAGCCACGGGGAATCGAAAGTTCTGGAGATGGGGGGGGGGGGCCCTCCCCGGTCTTTACTAGAAAGCCAGAACTTGCCAGCCTCATCTTTTTCACTGTTGCCTGTTCATTTTTGCTCTAACCTGAAAATACTAAAGTGGGATTCCGGCCACGCAAATGCGTTTCAGGGCGATTTTGAGAGATTCCCAGGAGATCTCAAAGCCGCTACATCCATCTAGCTACCCTGCTTCATTCCTCGGCGTCCCCAGCACAGAAGCGCAGAGCCCCGCCGGAGCCCGGGCTAGGAAACACCCCGCGGGCACCAAGGCTGGGGATTCCCAGGCTAGGAGCGGGGCAAACTGAGAAGCCAAGGAGCCCGAGGCAGGCAGAAGCGAGGCAACACCTCCACCCCTCGCCCTGAAATAAAGTGATCCTTGGCCAGCGTCCAGCTCTCTCCGCCGCTGCCCCTGAGCGGCCCCGCCAGGATTGGCAGAGCCCCCGATGGGGATAAGGGCTCTCGGGACGGCGGCGCCTGGGTGTCCCAGAGCCCGGAGAGCCACGGCTCGCCCTCCGGGTCTCCCCGTGCGTCCGCCCCGCCCCGCCGAGCCCAGGGTCCTACCTGTACCACTCCAGCCCCTTCTCGTAGTTCCTATCGAAGAAGTGCGGCTCTACGCCCACCGCCCGCACGTCCGGGTGGACTCGGATCGCCTCCAGCAGCGCGCGGGTCCCTCCTTTCTTGACCCCGATGATGAGCGCCTGGGGCAGCTTCTTCTCCCCATAGTCCGGGGTGCTGGCGGCGCCGCCCCTCTCGCTGCTCCCGTTGGCCGCTCTCCGGCCTGCGAGCTCCTCGTCGGTGGTGCTGGACTCCTGCGCTTCCCTCTCCAGCAGCGCGCTCTGCGCCGTGATCATCTCGCCCGGGGCCAGCGGCGTCCGGAGCCAGGCGTCCCGGGCGCCCCCTCCGCCGCTCGCCAGCCCCCAGCCGTCGGCCCCGGGGGCGGCGGGCTGCTCGGGGGGCTCGGGCGGCTCCCCGCGGCTCGCGTTGTCCGGCGGCGGCGGCGCGGGCGGCTGCGAGGGGGCGCCGAGGCGCACGGGGGGAGGCGGCAGAGAGGGTGGCGGCGGGCTCGGCGGGGGCTCGGCGGCGGCGCCCGGCGGCTCCTGCAGCGCCAGGGGGAACTGCAGGGAGCCCGAGCCGCCCAGGAGGCTGTAGCACAGGTAGGTGACGGACAGGGACAAGGTGCACATAAAAAGCAGCTTGCGCGCCGGCGGCCCCTTAGCAGAGGCGCCGGGCGGCGGCGGCGCGGCGAGAGGTGGAGGCGGAGGCGGAGGCGGAGGAGGTGCGGGCCACGGGGCCATCGCGGCTCCCGGCTCGCGGCGGCGGCGGCGGCGGCCCCCGGCGCTGCCCGGACATGGTTTCAGCCGCCGCCCCCGCCGCCGCCGCCGCCGCCGCCGCCGCTGCCCAGCCGCCCCGGCTGCATGAAGCGACGCCGCTGCGCCCCCGGCCCTGGCCGCTGTCCCGCTGCGCCGGGGGGGAGCCCGGCCGCATGGCCCCCCTCCCCACTCTTCCCGCGGAGTCCGGGCGGCCCCCCCACCCCCCCCCTCAGCCTCTGGCAAGGGGACCGAGGGGGGCGCGCGGACCCGCCGGCTGCACCTGCTCCGTCTGCAGCGCCCCCGCTTCCCCGGCTCCGCCGCGGCTCCCGCTTCAGCCTCTGCCGCCGCCGCCGCGCGCTGTTGCAGCCCCGAGTTCCTTCCCCGCTGCTAACTTTCTGCCGGGAGAGCCGGGAGGCGCCGAGGGGAGGAGGAGGGGGCCGGGCGCGCGCCCCGCGCCGCCGAGGGAGGGGGAGTGCGCCTCGCGCGCGCCGCGGAGGGGGGGCGCGCGGAGACGGAGGCGTGCGCCGGGGCTGGGGCGCCCGGGAGAGCGGAGATCGTGCCCCCCCGCCCGGCTCGGCACTCGCGCGCTGGAGGCGGGCCCCGCCCAGCCCCGGGGGCTTCCCCTCCCCGGGGAGCCGGAGACGCCGCGCTCTCCGGCCCTCGCGCGACACTTTTAGGGACCCGGAGACCGCCGCCCGCCGCCGCTGCCGCGCCCCGGGTAGCTGGGGCCTGAGGACCGCGAGCGGTCGCTTCCCCTTTCCCCCGGGACTCCGGGCGCGCTCGGCCCATCCCGGACCCGCCCTACTCTCGCCCCAATAGCCTCCTGCCGGGGGCCCGGGAATGATTTCTTCTCTGTAACTGTTCTCCCACCCAAACTTCCATCTTGCCGGCCTCCTCGTCTTATCTTGGAGCTCCTGGCGGGTGGAGTTTTGGCACAAGCCCCCTGGTATCCCCGCCGCAGAGCTTTTGCCTCTGTCCGGCCACTGGGTGACTGCTTCCTGCTCCAACAGAGAAGGCTGTCCCCTACCCGACACCCTTAACCACAGGGACACCTGCGCCCCTTGGGGGCATTGGCACTAAAGGAGTTCAGATTTCTCTGGACTGAAATAGACTGAGCCCATCATCGCTCTGGGCACCTAATAGGCAGAGACAAGTTGGGTGGCAGGGTGTCCGTGCATCGCTTCATTGAATTTTTTTCAAGCATATTTTCTAAGCAGAGAGACTTCCATCCCTCACCTCCCTCTCTTGAGGGGAATGGTAAACATCAGAAGGCTCTGGAACATTCAAAACTAGACACTGCTTCCCGTGGCGTTTTGCTCAGGGAGGTAGCGGGAAAGGGAGCAAGAGGCAGAGCGGACAACTGAGGCACTCTAGCGAGCTCTGCTTCCCGCCGGCTGGGGCTGGCCCTGCGAACCCCTCGGGGCCAGGCTCTCCCAGGCGCTGGCTCCGCCGAGTCCTGGTTACCCTGCAAGCCACAGCTGGGTGCCTGGTGGGTGGGCTTTCTCCAGGCGGGGCTGATGGGGTTGGCATCTCCGGTTTTGTTTGATCACATAATAGGAACAACAGTTGAAAGAAAATGTATATAATGTCTAAATATTAACGAGATACCTAGTGCCAAAGAGGGGGAAAAAAATGTTAATCAAATAAGATGAAGAACACGGACTTTTCCCTGAGTGAACAAAAGCTCACTGCTGCTCTCAGCTGGACATTGAGTTTCCTTCACTGCAGCTTTAGTTCAGATAAAGATTATTCCTTTATAATATATTTTTTATGGTACACTGGAGACCTCTGAAATGCAGAGTCTGGTGTCCTGTAAATCATTCCTTGTAACTAGGGATGCTTTTTCAAACACCACACAACTGCATTACTGTAATGTTAATGGGATGAGGCCAACCGGAGCAGAGAGAAATACAAGCTTGGCCCATCCCTCTTTCTACTCTGAGCCCAGTTCTGGGTGGTCAGCCAGGAGGGCCCCATTGTGGCAAATCTGGCCACCCCCGCGGCCCGTCTTCCTTCCAGTGCCCAGGTACCAGGATACCCAGCATCTGACCCAGGTTCTCCATGCCTGAAGCCCGAATTTCTCCATGCACCCTCTCAATGATGCACGTGAACCTGCTCTGTATCTAGCCTTTACTACACATGTGCTTTTCCAATTTGGAAAGGTGTTGATCCAATGGCTTTAAAATTGAACCCAGAGATGATAAGCTGAGAGCTGGGTGTGGCCAGCACAGTGATATTAAGAAATTTAAACCGGTTGCACTAGTTTTAAGTTGAGGGCTTCCCCCTTCCCCCTACTCCATCCCCTACCGCCCCCCTCATGTCCGCCCCCATAAAATCTGGGTATGAGGTTTCTGTTGAGATAGCAGATTGTCCCCACACCTTTCTCTTACTTGTCTGGGCACTGCCAATGAGGAAACTTGCCAGCATCCCTTCTGCCTCTTGTCCCCGAATAGTCACACGTGAGTAAGAGACTCTTGATAGAATAAAAGCCATCGATGAAGTGTCAGGCCCCATAGCTGACAGGGAAGAGGTGATTTGGGAGGGGAGGAGTTTTGTAGACTTCTTACTTAGGCAGTTGCCTATTTTTTTCCTTACTCCTGATCCAGTCTTTTTCTGGGAGCAAGTTTTTGAGAATCCTATAATGAAAAGTAGGAGCCACCTACATAGGGAGAACTCAGACTTCATTCAGCAGTTCCCAATGGGTCTGAAGATTGGATAGAATTTTTTTTCCCCTGTTTCTACTGCCAACACCCATGCTCATTCAGGCTTCTCAGAGTTTTTCCAGCATTCCTCCAGCTGGTCTCCAGGTCTGCGGGGTGCGGGGTGCATCATTTCCAAACATCCCAGACACCCATACCAGATCAATCAGTCAATCACTCACAGGTCTGCTAAAGCCCTCTATGGCTCCAAACCTCCCTCTCACTGCCTAACCAATAAACTCCAACCTCTTTACCTTTGTACTCAAGGTTCCCTCCCCCCCACTCATGGAACTCACAGTGCCGCCAGATCAAGCAGTACCTGCTCTCCAAGCATACAGCCAGCATGGTTCTGCTTCACTTCTGTATGCTCAGACAATAGAGTAGGAGCGAAGCTGTCTTTGCTGGCTACGTGGCTTTTGGGCAGGTCATTCCACCTCTCTGAGCCTCAGGGTCTGCAGATACAAATCCTGGATAATAAAACTCACCTCAAATTGTTTTCATAAAGAATTAAATTGACTTAGATCGCATATGCAAAAAATACCTGGCTCGCT
Source organism: Mustela nivalis (assembly GCF_964662115.1). Taxonomy (NCBI): domain Eukaryota; kingdom Metazoa; phylum Chordata; class Mammalia; order Carnivora; family Mustelidae; genus Mustela; species Mustela nivalis. The sequence goes on from NC_139038.1 coordinate 19,393,844, forward strand.
GCCTGGCTTGTGGTGGCTCTGGATCATTATTTGGATCTAAACATTGGCTCCTGCCATGCCTTTTCTTGAAGCCTCATCCTTGAAAAATATGTGTGGGCCCTTTCTTCAAATCAGCCCAACGTGTAAACTGAAGTTAACTTTCCTAATCTGCTCTGTTGCATACATAATGCCAAGTCCAATGACTTCTGTAGCTTTTTTCTTGTTTAAGCAATAGACACTAACTCTGGCTAACCTCAGCTTGGCTTGGATTTTTTTATTAAAGAAATTTGCTAGGGGTGCCTGGGTGGCTCATTTGGTTAAGCAGCTGCCTTAGGCTCAGGTCATGATCTTAGGGGTCCTGGGAGGGAGCCCCACATTGTCAAGGAGCTCCCCGCTCAGTGGGGGATCTGGTTCTTCCTCTCCTACTGCCCCTCCCCCCCATTCCTGGGCACATGTACTCTCAAAGAAATATATAAAGTCTCTAAAAAGAGAAAAAACTTACTAGAAGGATATATGCTAACTCACAAGACAAAAATCAACAAACCAACAAGAAGCAAAAATTAGCTTTGGAATGTTGTCAGATGTCGTGTGGCCCACAGAAGGGATCGTTTTCTTGGCCCCTTAAAGTTAGGTCTCACTGTGTGGCACTCTGGCTAATGACGCTTGAGCAGAAGTGAAGTGGTGTATTCTAGGCAGAAGCTTTGGCAGACGGTGGGAGACTGTGTCACCAGGGGCAGTCAGTGTGTTTTTCTCTGTCGGTTGTTCAGGAACCTGAATGGAGGCTCTCTCATCTACTATCAACTCGATCCTCCGCACTGAGCGAGGTTGGGGTCATTCCTGCCCCTGATGCCCTCTGATCAAGAAATAAACTCAGTTGTTCTCAGCTCTGGACACTTGGGGCTTGCTTGTGAACACAGCACAAGCTAGCTGATCTGACTGATGAAAGTGTATATACCATTCATTTCCTCTGCCGTTGAGCAGAATGACTTCAGTAAGCCAATATTAGAACTCCCTTTCACAGAGTGAATGAATGGAGCCAGGACAGTAGAGACAGAGCTCTTGTCTCATATCTAGCAAATAGATTTCTCCATTTTGGCTTTTACTTCTCGATAAAAAATGTACCAGTAGCAATCTGGAGGTAAAGCTCCAGACAAAACCAATGGGGTGTAACAAAGAGGAACATTATATACTTATAAAAAGAGCAAAAGATTAAAAAATAAGAATGCCATGACCTTATGGAACCTTGCATTGGAAAGGATCTGACATGGGAAATCAGGAAATACTTAGAGCTGAAACAGCAAAATCTGGCAGATGGAATTAAGCAATACTTACATGAATGATTATATCTTCAATATACTTCTCCAAAAAAAGGAGAAAAATTAAAAACAGATGAGCTACATGTTCAACTCAAGAAGCTAGAAAAAAAGAGCAAGAGAGTAAAGTTGGGAAGAAAGGAAATGATAAGAGATAAATGCCAAACATTTGTTTGTGTTTATGTGCCGCTTCTTTACAGATGAGGACCAAATTGTATCTCCCCCAAAATCCTATGTTGAGGCCCTAACCCCCAATGTGACCATGGCCAAAGATCCGGTCTTCCAGAAGTAATTTAGCTTAAAACGAGGCCATGATGGCAGAACCCTGATCAGATAGGATTGTGGACTCATAAGAAGTTGAAGAGTTATCTCTGTTTCTTCATACACCCTCCCTGGCAAAGACAACCAGGAAGAGTTCTCACCAGAACCCGAGCTTGCTGGTACCCTCATCTCAGACTTCCAGGCCCAAGAACAGTGAAAAAATACATGTCTGTCATTGAAGTCACCCACTGCGGTATTTTGTTATGGTAACAGAGCTAAGACCTAGATCTTTCATGGTTTGTAAATGGGCTCCAGTACCAAATCCAATATATGTTGGGGTTGGGGAGAGGGTTCTACACCAGCAAGCAGTTCTCAGCCACCAGCTGGGTGCCCTACAGTCAACTCAGTTCTGACTGTACATCCATGGAGAGCACCAGATCCCATAGGTTAGGGGCCACAACACTGCCCCCCACCACAGATGCCAAGGTCAAGTCCAGCTAGTCACCTTTGCTTATGACCCACTGGTTGTAAGTCAGAGGTTCCCAAGAACCCTCTCCTCAGGCTCGGTTAATTTGCTGGAGCAGCTTACAGCACTCAGAGGAACATTTTATTCACTGGACTACTAGTTTATTATAAAAGTATATAGTTCAGGAACAGCTAGAGAGATGTGTAGGGCAAAGTATGGGGGGTGGGGAGGGTGAGAAGTTACCATGCCCTCTCTGGGAACACCAATCTCTAGCCCCTCCACGTGATCACCAACCCAGAAGGAAGCTCTCAAAACCCTTTTGGGGTTTTTGTGGAGGCTTCCTTCCATAGCACTGATTGATCCACTCATTGGCCATTGGTGATCAGTTCAACCTGCAGCCCCACTCCCCTCCCAAGAGGTGTGGGGAGGGAGGGGGCATTGGTTTACTGAAGGTTCCAGCTCTTTCCTCAAAGGTGAGTTGCCCTGGCAACCAGGTCCCACCCTTGGGTTACCCCCAGGGTTTTCCTAAATCACGTCATTAACACAACAAAAGAGACCTTTAATGCTTGGACCACAGGAAATTCCAAGGGTTTTAGGAGCCCTGCCAGCACCAGGTTGCAAACCAGCTAACTAACATGTGCACCACCCGGTCTTTCCACAAAGACCCCTCATGGCAGAATGATCATAAAGGTCAAAAGATAGTGGCACCTATAGAATCCCGTTCAGTCATTAATAACTCTCCCGTTCATCATCAGGTGGTATGAGGCCCCTCCCACTCGCCTCCCCTCACCCCCGCCCCCGTGCTGGTCTCTGTTGCGGGCAGCCCTACTTGCCTAGCAAGTTCTTCCCCTCAGTCCACTCCTTTTCAGACTGAGCAGAACCAGAAGTCGGCCTTGCACACCAGGCAACATAGTTGCTAATGTTTACCAGGAGCTCCCATTTTGTGAGCTGGGGTGAAGGCACATCCTGCCTCATCAGGCCCCCCTAGCACATCTGACAGAAAGGATAGAAACATAGTTACAGTTTCCTGCTTGGAAATCATCCAAGCTTCCTGCCTTGTGATCTTAGACCTAGTCCTAGGACAAAAGAAGGACAAAGTCGAGATCATGTAAAAAAGAAGAAAAACGAGTCATTGTACCAGTGTCCTCCCCTGGCAAGAATTACATATGCATACAAGCATCCTTTCCCAGATCCACCAGAAAAACGGACAAATCTGCCCAGTGGGGACACTCCTCTCTCCCCCACCCCCATCATGTTCTTGCTGTGCATGGGCACACAACTGTGGGGGCATTCATTTTTATGTTTACCAGTTTTCTTGTGATTGGTTGCTATTTCTTTTTTTTTTTTTTAAGATTTTATTTATCTATTTGATAGAGAGAGAGATCACAAGTAGGCAAAGAGGCGGGCAGAGAGAGAGAAGGAAGCAGGCTCCCCACCAAGCAAAGAGCCGGATGCGGGGCTCGATCCCAGGACCCTGAGATCATGACCTGAGCCAAAGGCAGAGGTTTAACCCACTGAGCCACCCAGGCACCCCTGGTTGCTATTTCTTACTGAGTCAAGAAAGCCTCTTAAGTATTAAGGACACCAGATTTTTTTTTTTTTTCTCTATCCTATATCTTCAACTTACTGGGTCACCAGTTTGCCTTTCCTGGTAACTTGTCTTTACTATTTTTGATTGCATGTGTGTTTCATTTTTAGGTACTCAGACCCCCAACTATTTCCTTTATAGTGTTTACTTTTGATAGAAGATGGTGTTCCCCAAAGTGTGTAAATGTTCATCTACATTTTCTTCTAGTACATTTTTTGTTTTATTTTCTACATTTAAATTGTAAGCCATGTGATATGCATTCCAGTGTGCAGTTTTACACAAAGATCTAACTTTATTTTTTTGCTTCATTTTCTCAGCACTACTTACTTCCCAGCAGTCTGAGACTCTACTGTTATATAATAAACCCACAATGTTGGAATTTTCCCATCCAGAAATATGGGAAGTGAGTCTCCATGCCTTCTATCTTTTTTTTTATATCTCTCATGGGACTTTCTATAATTTTATTGACATGCACCCTGCACAAATCTTTGTCTGGGCAAGTGTTGGGATATCTGATCCTGCTCTGTTCAATTTCATTAAATCTCTTACTCTCTTTTTGCTTCATTCATGAGTTCACTGATACAGTGTTCATTCTGAAGGAGCTAGTATATTATGGATGAGACCTGGAGGGAGGAGTGAAGCAGAAAGCAAGATCTTGGGTCCTCTTGAAGGCAGAAACAGTGATATAAGCAAGTGAAGCCAAGTAGTAAAAGAGAAAAAAAATGCAGAGGACTCTAGAGCCCATTGCTGGAGTACCTTGGCTAGCCTACAAAGCCCAAGAGGAAGCCTTCACAGAGGAAGTGACATTTCAATCCATATGTAAAAGGAGAATTGGATTACACCAGGTAAAGCAAGAGGATTATTTTTAGTATGTGCGACATCTCACCCACCTCATTCATTTTAAATACATTTAGCAAACTAAATGGAAGGTAACTTCCCTCAGAGAAAAGGGGTATCTGCCAAAAAGCTACAGCAAACACCATAATGAAACATAATGAAATAGTAAAAGCAAGCCCTTAAAAGACAGACCCAAGACAAGTGTGCCTTCCATCATGGCTTCTGCTCAGGATTGCCCTGGGGTTTCCAGTTAATGCGATAAGACAAGGGAGCTAAGTACATAAGATAAGAACAAATTATTATTATTTGCAAACTATATATTTGTTGGGAAATAGATGAAAATCTATAAGCAAGAATTTGGTAAGCTTGCTGAATAATATTTAAAATATAAAGGGTAGATGCATTCTTATATATAATCAGGACACAATTAGAAAATATAATCTTAGGGCCACTTCACTGGCTCAGTCAGTAGAGCCTCCGACTCTTGATTTCAGGGTTGTGAGTTCAAGTCCCTCACTGGACATGGAACCTACTTAAAAAAAAGAGAGAGAGAGAGAGAGAGAGAAAGAAAGAAAGAAAGAATGAATATAATCTTAAAAGAATATCCTATTCAGAACTACAATAAAATTCACTAAGCTAGTCCCATATAGATAACATTATACAACTTTTTGATCGAGCATTATATTAATTTCCTAGGGCAGCCATAACAAAATCAATGGAAGAGACTAGAAAGGCCAGAAACAGAAGCACATGTGTGAAAATTGTGTTTTAACAAAGAAGGCATTATGAACCATTGGGAGAAAGAATGAGTTATTTAGTAAATCACTGGCAAGAAGAGAAAAATTAGATCTCTCTCATTACCATACACAAAACAAAGAAAAGGCAGATTAAATACCTAAGTATGAAAAGAACTTTTAAAATTTTATGAGGGGTGCCTGGGTGGCTCAGTGGGTTAAAGCCTCTGCCTTTGGCTCAGGTCATGATCTCAGGGTCCTGGGATAGAGCCCCGCTTCGGGCTCTCTGCTCTGAGGGGAGCCTGCTTTCTCCTCTCTCTCTCTCTCTGCCTGCCTCTCTACCTGCTTGTTATCTCTGTCTGTCAATTAAAAAAATAAAATCTTTTTTTAAAAAAACTATTACAATTTTATGAGAAAACATAGCAGATTATCCCTATGACATCCAGGTAGGAAAGAATGTCAAAAAATGCAAAAAAAAAAACACCCCATAAAGGAAAAGTTTGATAAATTTGGCTATATTTCAAATTTAGCTATATTTTACATTTCTGTTAATCGAAAGATGGAATAAAGAGAGTGAAAAACAAAGTAGCCTGAAAACAACTTCGAATATATATAAGGATGTACATTAGAAACTTCCACAAACAGGGACACCTGGCTGGCTCATTCAGTAGAACATGGGACTCTTGGTCTCAGGGTTGTGGGTTCAAGCCACCATTGGATGCAGAGATTACTTATAAATAAATCTTCTTGGAAAAAAGAAAAAGAAAGTTCCACAAGTTGTTTGAAAATCACTAGAAAAAGGATGAAAAAAGATATAAAAAAGGCAAAATGGAAGGTTTTGAAACACAGAAGAAAATGTGAATGATATATAACCCGAGGAGGTGACACTCAATCTCACTCTCAATCAGAACAGTAAAAGTGAAAACACAGATGATTTTCCTTGTCATGCCCATGAGACTAGGACAACATATATGCTGATAGGAGTGTGTATAGGTACATCAGAGAAAAATAGCAATATCAGGTAAAGGTAAATATGTATGTAAATATGACCAAACACCTCTTTTTGTGTGTACACTAGAAAATGCTCATGTATACACAAAAGACATATGTATAGTGTTGTTTAACATAGTATGAAGGGGAAACAACTTAACTTTCCCTCAGTAAGGAGACCGATTACTGACTATGGTTTATTTATACACTGGAATATTACACTGCAGTTAAAAAGAACCAACTAGGGGCACCTGGGTGGTTCAGGCGATTAGGTGTCTGTCTTCCAACTGGCTTGGGTCATGGTCCTGGGGTCCTGGGATTGAGTCCCACATCTGGCTCCCTGCTCAACGTGAAGCATGCTTCTCCCTGTCCCTCCGTAGCTCTCCCTGCTTGTGCGCTCTCTCTCTCTCTTTCTCTCTTTCTATCTCTGTCAAATAAATAAATAAAATCTTTAAAAAAGAAAAAAAAAAGAACAAACTAGTCTTAGGCATATTAATATGGAGACAGCTCAAAAAGCTATCGTTGATTAATGAAAGCCAATCAAAGAAGGATATGTACAATGTGCTGCCACTTACGTAAAATTTTTTATGCATTAAAAGTATAGTATTTTGGTCATGGTGAGAGGCAAAGATATATACCTGGAATAATTCGTGTTAACTTCAGGGTATGGAGACCCATAATGAGCAAGGGAAGAGATGGAACAGAAAGGTAAATTTATGTGTAACTGACATATTTCGCTCCTTGAGAACAAAGGCATTATAATAGACTGGATTGGTTTGTTCCCCCAAATTCCTATGTTGAAGTTCTAACTCCAGCACCTCAGAATGATTGTATTTGGAGATAGGGCCTTTAAAGAAGTCGTTAAGGTAAAAGGAAACCCTAGTGGTGGCACCCATCCAAGGACTGGCGTCCTTCTAAGAAGTGAGGAGGACAGACAACACAGATCCGAAGGTGATCACATGAGGTCACAGAGAGAAAGCTGCCATCGAGGGCCACGGAGAGAGGCCTCAGAGAAAACTAAACCTGCCGACACCCTGATCTCAGACTTAACCGTCTCCAGCACTGTGAGAAAACTCACTGCTGTTGTTTACACAGAGCGGTGTGTGGCATTTTGTTAGGACAGCCCTAACACACTAATACAACATCTGAAGCAGACCCAGTAAAATGTCAGTGTGTGGCTTCTGAGCATCAGGACCATAGGAGTAGGTTACATCATGTACTGTTCTGTGTGTTTCCAACTTTTCTGTATCAGTTAAGAAAATAATCAGCAGGGCTGCCTGGGCAGCTCAGTTGGTTAAACACTGGACTCTTGATTTCAGCTCGGGCCGTGATCTCAGGGTTTTGAGATCAAGCCTTGCATCAGACTCCATGCTGGGCTTAAAATTCTCTCTCTCCCTCTCCCTCTGCCCTTCCACAATGCTCGCTCACTCTCTCCCCCTCCTCTAAAGAAAAAGGAAGGAAGGAAGGAAGGAAATAATAAGCAGATCCCCAAAAAGAATGACTCAAATACAATAAAAATTTTATCTTTTTGTTTTTAAGATTTGATTTATTTACTTGACAGACAGAGATCACAAGTAGGCAGAGAAGCAGGCAGAGAGGGAGGGGGAGGCAGGCTCCCTGCTGAGCAGAGAGCCTGATGCAGGGCTCGATCCCAGGACCCTGGGATCATGACCTGAGCCGAAGGCAGAGGCTTTAACCCACTGAGCAACCCAGGTGCCCCCAAATTTATCTTTGATTACCTCGCAGGCCAAGGTGGATGTTGGGCTGGGCAGGTGGCACCCCTCCACCAGGTGGGTCAGCCCCCACGACTTCTTGGCTCTTGACCCTGCCACACCAGAGGGCTGGATCAGGGCCTGCAACTGCTCTGCCCCAGGACAAAGAGGGAGGATAGAGAAGACGCCCTTGCTTTTCAAAAAGTTCCAGACTGGGGGCACCTGGCTGGCTCAATGGGTACAACATCTGACTTTGGATCTCAGGGTTGTAGGTTCCAGCCCCATGTTGGGTGTCAAACTTATTTAAAAATAATTTAAAAAAAAAAAAAAAAGGTCCCAACCTGGAAATGGCCCACATCACTTCCACCCCCATGCATCAGCTGGAATGGTCATAAACCCCACCTCGTGCTAATTTTCTGGAAAGCTGCTTCGAAGTGCACACAGCATGAGGGTTTAGACAAAGAGCTAGTAGTCCTACCCGCTGTGTCTGAACTAAGAATTTCAAGTTATTCAACTCAGGTGCCATGGGTTAAAAAAAAAAAAAAAAAATTAACTCCCTCTGTATTAGTCAGGGTTCTCCAGAGAACAAAGAGGAGGTATAGAGATATATTTAAATAAATAAATAAACTTATTTAAATATATAAGAAATATAGTTATAAATTTATATTAAATAATTTTGTTAACTAGAAACATCTATGTCCACAAGTAAATATATTGATTTAGATAATCAGCATAATTATAGATTTCTATTAATTAGTAAATAATATATTTATGTTTATATTTGATACACATGCCTCAAATTTATATGTAAAATTATATATAATCCATATGTGTATGCATATGCATATATACACACATACACAAAGAGAGAGAGACAGAAAAAGAGAGGTTTAGTATAAAAAATTCGGGTCTCTAGATTATGGAGACCGAGAAGTCCCAAGATCTGCAGGTGATTCTGGAAGCTAGAAACCCAGGAGAGACAATGGTGTTGTCCTAGTCCAGAGGCCTGAAAACCAGAAAAGCCTATGTTTTAATTTGAGTCCAAAAGCAGGAACATTCCCCCTTGCTGGAGGGAGGGTCAGCTTTTTTGGTCTATGCAGGCCTTCAACTGATTGGATGAGGCCCACCCACATTAGGCTATCTGCTTTCCTACACCTACACATCAACCATTCGTCTCATCTGGAAATACCTCGATGGACACACCTGGAAGAATGTTTGACCAAGTGTCTGGGCACCTTGGGTTTGAAACATAAAATTCAAGTTGAACCATAAAACTCACCATCCCACCTCCCCCATAAAATAAATTACTCAGCTTTCCCTCTCAGCTCCTCTCAACCTCTCCCTCACCTGATTGATCCCCTGGTATAAACTTTGGAATTTTAGACTTTTTTTTTTTTTTAAGATTTTATTTTTATTGATTTGACAGACAGAGATCACAAGTAGGCAGAGAGGCAGGCAGAGAGAGAGGAGGAGGCAGGCTCCCCGCTGAGCAGGGACACTGGGACCCTGGGATCATGACCTGCTTTAACCCACTGAGCCACCCCGGTGCCCCTGGAATTTTAGACTTCTTATCACTGCTGAATCTGTAGTTAACATTTATGTACCTTCTTTTATATCTGCATGTGTTTTCAGCCTGTATTTATATGATCACGCACCGTCAATGCACACGACGTGACACTCCCTCCACTGTTCGTTCCCATCCTTTGATAGTCCCCACCCTTGAGGTCTTCTGACTTGACCCTGGGTATTCTTTGATTCCCCCACAGGGTTTGAGCTTCTGACTAGGAGCAGAACTTGGCAGGGCCCCCATTAAGTAGAGTGTTTTTACATGAAAGACGGGAGTCCGTTGTAGTTTCTGGACATGAGAGACTCTCGAAACTGTGATTAGATCAAAAGAAGCCAACAACAACAACAAAAAAACATTTTTCATGGGGGCACCTGGGTGGCTCAGTGGGTTAAGACTCTGCCTTGTGCTCAGGTTATAATCCCAGGGTCCTGGGATTGAGCCCCGAATCAGGCTCTCTGCTGAGCAGGGAGCCTCCTTCCTCTTCTCTCTCCGCCTGCCTCTCTGCCTACTTGTGATCTCTGTCTGTCAAATAAATAAATAAAATCTTAAAAAAAAAAAATTTTTTTTTTCACAAGAAGATAAAAATGTGCAAAAGTACAATTTTGCCCGCTGGTAGATAACACAATTAGTATCTTCTTTTTCTATTACTTTCCTGTTTTTATAATTTCAAAATAAAATATGAATAGATAGTAGAAAATTGAGCAAAGTAAATAAATAAATCCAAGAATGCAGATGTAATTGGAAGTTCCTCTGTGAACAAGTACTGAGTTTATCATTTCTCACTGATATCATGAAAGCTACTTTTCAAAGTCAAAGGCATCAAGCCTGCCGCCGATAGATAATGTAATCATGTTTGCCCTGGTCTTCAAGCCACTGCTCGGGCTACGCTGTTATTTGCCATGCTTATGCTTAGTATTGAGACGTTTTTACAAATATTATTGAAGCCATCATATCTGATAAGTGAGAAAGCAGCAAGGCTATGGAACAAGTCGCAAAGAAAGGGTACACAGCTAAAAAGGAAAACGAGAGAGATTTCTGGAAATGCGTCGAGAAGATGAAGAAGGGTGGCTTCTTGGTGTGCTGCACGAATTTCTTTGGGAGTGTGAATGATTTTGAAGAATGAGTCGCGCCTGTGAGATCAACTGCATTCATCAAGAAGTGAGAAAAACTATTTGACTCAGTGAGGGAAAGAAGTCAGACATCCAACCGCCTAGTGTTAATTGTTGGCAAGACTTGATCTGGGGAATGGCAGGACTGAGTAGGCTTTCAAGGGCTGCTGATGATTCTGTTGTCTTCCAGGTGATTCCCACCGGGGAGGAAGGCGTATCTAAATCTGCGCGCCACCGATGTGATGGCAAACTAGCACACGTGGGCTGCGGAAGAATAATGTATGTCACTAGCGAAGATTATGCAGGGAGAGACAAATACCTGGCTTAACAGATTTCTGAGGAAGACAAAATTTATCTATTTGGGGAAAATAAATCTGCTAGAAAATATGTATAGAAGAGGGAGAAGACTAGGCCTGCTTTTCAAGCTTCAAAGAAATTGATTCATATTCTTGTTAAGCAGAAATGCAATGGGGGTCTCGGGTTTATATCTGTCTTAGTTACTTGGGACTTGAAAATGTATGGATTTACAAACATCCTTTCAGAGCCTAATCTATCCTGAAGTCTAGACCTGCTCTAAGTAGCAGTTGTTAACGGTTTGTAAGGCACTGATGGGTTTATTTTTCCTGTTTATAACAGTAAATAAACAGTGGGCTATGCAATAAATACTATTATTTACCAAATTCATGTTGTCACCAAGATTTAGGAGAC